>NC_092231.1:21743393-22015893 GCF_036320965.1 Panulirus ornatus | reverse complement strand
CCATTGCAGTGACAACATGGCAAGAACGGCTTTATGATGGTCTCGCATCTATGGCCATGATCTCGATCAGATCAACCAGAAAACAGTCCCTCCATAATACATAATGATAAAAGATGAAACGTTTTGGCATACAGCGGAAAATGTATTTGGTAAAAAGACGAATGCACAGACTTTTGGTAACGTAGTTGGTAGACACAAGTGGCAACGCAGCAGGGAGAGAGACGCTTGTTAACGTCATAAATATAGACATTTTGGAAGTACATAAGGAGCAGTGACATTTGGCAATGTAGTAGGGATAAAGACAGTTGACAACGCAGTAGGGACATAGACATTTGGCAACGGAGCAGTGGACACAGATATTTGGCACCACAGCAGGGACGGAGTTATCTGGCAATGCAACACAGGAATAGAGAAATTTGGCAAGGCAGCAAGAATAGAGACATTTGAATACGCACATGGACAGAGACATTTGGCAACGCAGCAGGGATAGAGGATGTGGCACCGCAGTAGGGATAGCAACATCTGTTTGTCACAATAGCGAATGTGAGACATTGGCACGTTAATACATGATGAAACCTTCGGGAGTCTTCAACCCACAAAGCCCGGACTGAACCCAGGCTTTGGTCAACCAAGATGTTAGAAGCCACGGTCCGCGCGCCCATATAGCCCCCACAGCGTAGAGCTAGCTAATCTGATACACTTTGTAGGTACCTATCTAGTGCACTCCTGAACTTCTCTACCGTGCAGCCCAGGCTGTTTCTGATGACAGTAGACATGGTGTTGAAGTCTTGGGTACCGGATGTTTGAGGTGTATTCATTTTTCGTATATGTGGCACCTGTGGATTTCAGTCTTCCATGCCTGTCGTGCTTGTGAAACTGTTTACCTACACAGCCCAAAGAAGGCTTAGAACTCGCCTGGCTGGAGACTACCAAGTCTTTACTAACCCAATAAAAAGTTTATCCTTAATTTTTAAATTTATTATATTTTTTTCCATTTACAGTTAACGTTAGAATATTGAAATTCCAAAAGGGTATGCGATATCCGAGTCCTGGTGAGTGTTAGTCCCAGTTACCAATGTTGGAGCATACACACACACACACACACACACACACACAGATAACATATTACTTGACGAACATGTGAGGAAGTCTCCTGCTTGCGTGACCCCAGACCCAGGCTACTAGTGAGGTCTAAATGGAGATGCTGGACGCAATTAACGGTGATGAACAAGGACGAACTGAGTCTTTGAGACAAGCCAAGATAAAACGAGCAAGCCAGCGAGCGCACACGTAAGGAATGAACTCCTATTTCAGAGCTGATGTCTCGTCCAAGTTGTGTTAACGTATGATGTATTGCTGACTTTTTTTTATGAACATTTTCAAGTCTGGCATTGTGGGCCGACCACTCGTCCCGTTGGCGTCCATCACGGCTCATACGGTTCCAGCGGCCCCTCAGCCCAACAGGGATTTCACCCAGTGTCACAAGCCTAGCCCGCCCGTGATGGCCTTCCACGGACGGGTTGGGTTGATCTTACACACTTCCCTGCACGAATTCTAGTCACTGTGTCCAAATATGTATCTCTTTTTCTCTCTTAACTGTTCCCCGTTTACGATACTTAGCGAGGGGCCTTCAAGAAGCCAACCTGAGCAGAAACAACCATAAATTTCCCAATTTCCAGTAATACAGTATAAGCGACAATACATGAGCGTTGGTGCTTGTTTCAACTTCTTACGTGCTATTGTGTGACGTTTATAGTTCAAGTTAATTTTGTCGTGACTACAGACTATTAGTCCTATGAAGACGCGAATGCTTTTACGAAAAAATTCCATAAATTAAGAATAGATGAATCAAGTTCTACTTGTCGAGGAAAGTGACGACATTTATGCAAGGCTTTGAGCGGGTCGAGGGGCGAGATTTGGTGGGGGGACTAAGAGTCCCGCGAAGGGACGGTCGACCATACATACATTAAGCGCACCAATACCGCCTCTCACGTGAAATTAAGATAAGAATCAAATTGCCAACTACCACATGGGATGGTCGAGATCGATGGGACGCGCCAGTGACTTCCCTCCCATTAATGATAATGACTCTAATGAAGACACACAAAAAGTAAACCTCTGGTGTGAAATCGGTTATCTCCAACGACGAAGAAAATACGTAGAATACCATATCGTTTCCCCACGGTTAACACCTGAATCATCTGTTAATATGCGAGGAAAGGATGGAGGAAAATGTCGGGTAATTTGTGGCATGAGAGAGAGAGAGAGAGAGAGAGAGAGAGAGAGAGAGAGAGAGAGAGAGAGAGAGAGAGAGAGAGAGAGAGAGAAGGAACAAAGCCGAGAGCGCGGCGCGCGCCGCCCGCCCCACGGGCCAGGTGTGGGAGGGTGGGAGGGGGTATGGATGTTACCAGGGCGGCAATTAGCCTACATTGACCGGTTCTGACGCAGGTGATGAATAGTCATTATTTTGCTTTTGCCACGATTAATAGAGCTAATTCATCATGTTTTTGCACTCTTTCTAGGCGGTAGCCATTAAAGGCGGTGTGCTCGTACTCCCGCATAATACAAATGATATTCTGTTGTTTTTTTCTCCTATTTTTTTTTATGACTCGGTGTTACGTCTATTTAGTGGCTGGAATCTAAATCAATTTGTAAGATAATTACATTTCATTGGATTATAGAATGATGGAAAGATCAGAGGCGGAGAACGCTGTGTACGGATGGGCTAGGCTGGCGAGGAGGACTCATGACCCGCCATAGCCTGTAGATGGTACGGCGTGGGCCTCCTGCTGGCCTCCCATCCTTCCCACACCCACGCTACGCCTCCTTACCCAACCCCCATCCTCCTTCACACACCTCCAGCAGTCCTTCAAGATGATAGTTTAAGATCCACTGATCTGCGGTATTTCCTCCCTTGGTCATAGCAGTGTAGGTCTTCTACCCCATCAGGGTCTGTCCTGCGTCTGTCTAAGCGCTTGCACAAGAACCAACTCCCGTCCCCAACACAGTCCTGGACACCCCCCTCCGCCACTAGTCCCAGGAACTACCAGTTCTACGAAGCCCACCAGTCCTCAAACCCCCGGTCCTCACAACCCGCCACATTAAAGGGGCTAATCTTTCCTGTTGTATTGACCAAACGTTCCATTCCAAGCCTATACACACACACACACCACCTTCCTCCTACGTGCAATCATCACTTTTGATGTCTCGCTGACTTTAAATACATTGGTGCCGCCTGGGATGTTAACACACATCTGTCGCGAAGTCCAGAATGTCTCACCACACCTGTGGCAGCATCCAGAAGGCCTCACCAAACCTGTAGCAGTATTATCAAGACCTCAACACACCTATGGCGGTATCCAGGCTGCACACACCTGCACTGGGGATCTCTTTTTTTTGCTGGATTTATAGCAGAGTCAGGGTTGTGGGGAGCGAGCTGTGGTCAGGATGGGTGTACGATGCGATGAGGAACAGCTGGGGTGAGATTAAGGGTTTAGGGATATTTCAGATCAGAACAGTTCAAGTGAACGAAAATACAAGTAGACTAGTAAGAGTCGTGCGTAAATGTAGTGTGGCGTACGAAGGTTGCGGGAGAAGGTACAATAAGACCGTAGCCTTGTGGTTAGCGTTGCCGACTAAGATTTCACGCATGGCCCGCCTGGGTTACAATCGTGGGCCCAGTGGTTGACCTGCAGTCAACCCAGCTGCTCATCCTTTCCTTGGGGTCGATCGAGCCTTTAGAAAGGTCGTGGACTAAAACTCTTTTTTTTTTTTTCATAGAAATTGGCCCTGAGGTAATTATTGATGAATAGATAAATAATAACACACACACACACACACACACACACACACACACACATATATATATATATATATATATATATATATATATATATATATATATATATATATATATATATATAATTTTTTTTTCATACATATTCGCCATTCCCCGCGTTCGCGAGGTAGCGTTAAAAACAAGAGGGGAGGATTTCCAGCCCCCTGCTCCTTCCCCTTTTAGTCGCCTTTTACGACACGCAGGGAATACGTGGGAAGTATTCTTTCTACTGTAGAGTTGAAGCCATTGCAAGGGCCACTATGAATGACTCTGGCTTGGCAGCGAGCGATGAACTGGCTACCAACTTTTTGTTGCTGATATGGCGGGTGAAGTCAAGCATCTTCTGTGTGAGGAGAGTGTTGGGGGACTGTGTCAAATGTTTTATTGATATCTGTGCGGGAGGGAGGTTGTAGTTGGTTGAAACCCCTCAAAGATATGTTGTGTGACGTTAGTGTGAAGTGTAGTACTTGTATAATTACGTTTAAGCCATTTCGTGTGGGTGAGAGTGGAACATTTTGCTCGACTCTGAGTCTGGATACTGATGACATTAGTGATACAGGGCGGTAGGAGGAAGGAGAGTTGGATGGACTGGAGGATTTTTAGGACTGGAACTATGTTGGCAAACTTCTACATGTCGGGGAACTTGGTTGAGGCCATCAGGAACTGCTTGGATTGCCACTGGGTCCAAGTGTTTTATGAGGAAGATTGATATGTCGTCAAGGCCTGTCGCAGGATTGTTCGTTGAAGCTTTTCATTGCACTTCCTGTGTCACTGGAAGTCAAGGGTGGTTGATTTTCGAGAAGTGATTCATGAGTATATTTGTGTATTCTATGGGAGAACCGGTGTTCCTGGATTGAGTTGGAAGTGCTTCATGTGTGAGGGCTGGGTTGGTGCGGGAGGTGTGGGACTTCTCCGAGTTATTGTGTGCTTTGGGGTTCAGAGTGTTGAGAAAGGTGTGCTAGTTTAATCTGGCTTTCAGGGATTAGGTTAGTGATAGTGCTTTTAGTGGTATGCATTTGTTCTGTGACTCCCACTGATGGTGAGTATTTTTGACTGGGCTGACTCCTATGTTTTACGAGGTGTGTAATCTAAGGGGAGAAATTTAGGGTGCATTTTCTTCTCTGTCTGTGTGGTATGTGCTTTTTGCTGGCTTGGTTGGTGATGCTGAAGGTGAAATGGTATGATATAATGATGGGAATTTATCCATAGTGAAGGTTTGATGCTTGGATTCAATATACTGTGTGAATGCTGGAAAATCTGCTGTATTGTCTCTCAAGCGGCCGTGCTAGTTGGCTGTAGGAGTTGGCTCTCGAGTCATAAAGATGAGTATGTGGTCAGGGGAGATCTCGTGTAGTGTGACCCCAGGAGGTCTTTGTGTGCCGTATTGGCGAACGAAAACTAATGCCTGGCGAGGATGGTGACCGAAAGCTGGCAGGTTGCGTAGGTTGAGGATACTGAAAGGGAGCAGTTGATTTATGATTAGTTCACCTCGGGGATCCCGGATGTGGGTGTTGAGCTATTAAGGATAGTGGGCACTGGAATCTCTACCTAGATAAGTGTTGCACATGATGGTCAGGTTCTGTTGTTGGAGAGAGTGTTAGTAGTGGTATCAAAGTGTCGATTATGTCGTAGTGAGTGATTTATGGTTCATTTCCCAGGACTGTATCTCAAGAGTGCTGTCCCTGTGCGTGTAAATCTGGTTTTGTGCTTTGAAAAATGTTTGAAAATTGGATGTTTTGGTGCATAACTGTCATGAGGCCGCCTCCCCATTCATGTTGTCTAATCTTGTCTCTGGGTTTATAATTACTGGGACTTGGCAGAAAGGATCTTGGTGCCAGTCTGGTTTCTTGGATGAGTGACACGCACACACACACACACACACACACACACACACACACACACACACACACACACACACACATTATATATATATATATATATATATATATATATATATATATATATATATATATATATATATATATATATATATCTTTCATACTATTCGCCATTTCCCGCGTTAGCGAGGTAGCGTTAAGAACAGAGGACTGGGCCTTTGAGAGAATAACCTCACCTGGCCCTCTTCTCTCTTCCTTCTTTTGGAAAAACAAAACAAAAACAAACGAGAGAGGAGGATTTCCAGCCACCCGCTCCCTCCCCTTTTAGTTGCTTTCTACGACACGCAGGGAATACGTGGGAAGTATTCTTTCTTCCCTATCCCCAGGGATAGGGAAAGTGATTGGTTCTCAGTGAATGTAGGTTTGCGGCAGGGGTGTGTGATGTCTCCATGGTTGTTTAATTTGTTTATGGATGGGGTTGTTAGGGAGGTAAATGAAAGAGTTTTGGAAAGAGGGGCAAGTATGAAGTCTGTTGGGGATGAGAGAGCTTGGGAAGTGAGTCAGTTGTTGTTCGCTGATGATACAGCGCTGGTGGCTGATTCATGTGAGAAACTGCAGAAGCTGGTGACTGAGTTTGGAAAAGTGTGTGGAAGAAGAAAGTTAAGAGTAAATGTGAATAAGAGCAAGGTTATTAGGTACAGTAGGGTTGAGGGTCAAGTCAATTGGGAGGTGAGTTTGAATGGAGAAAAACTGGAGGAAGTGAAGTGTTTTAGATATCTGGGAGTGGATCTGGCAGCGGATGGAACCATGGAAGCGGAAGTGGATCATAGGGTGGGGGAGGGGGCGAAAATCCTGGGGGCCTTGAAGAATGTGTGGAAGTCGAGAACATTATCTCGGAAAGCAAAAATGGGTATGTTTGAAGGAATAGTGGTTCCAACAATGTTGTATGGTTGCGAGGCGTGGGCTATGGATAGAGTTGTGCGCAGGAGGATGGATGTGCTGGAAATGAGATGTTTGAGGACAATGTGTGGTGTGAGGTGGTTTGATCGAGTGAGTAACGTAAGGGTAAGAGAGATGTGTGGAAATAAAAAGAGCGTGGTTGAGAGAGCAGAAGAGGGTGTTTTGAAGTGGTTTGGGCACATGGAGAGGATGAGTGAGGAGAGATTGACCAAGAAGATATATGTGTCGGAGGTGGAGGGAACAAGGAGAAGAGGGAGACCAAATTGGAGGTGGAAGGATGGAGTGAAAAGGATTTTGTGTGATGGGGGCCTGAACATGCAGGAGGGTGAAAGGAGGGCAAGGAATAGAGTGAATTGGAGCGATGTGGTATACCGGGGTTGACGTGCTGTCAGTGGATTGAATCGGGGCATGTGAAGCGTCTGGGGTAAACCATGGAAAGCTGTGTAGGTATGTATATTTGCGTGTGTGGACGTATGTATATACATGTGTATGGGGGGGGGGGGGGGTTGGGCCATTTCTTTCGTCTGTTTCCTTGCGCTACCTCGCAAACGCGGGAGACAGCGACAAAGTATAATAAAAAATATATATATATATATATATATATATATATATATATATATATATATCTTTTTTTTTTCTTTTAAACTATTCGCTATTTCCCGCGTTAGCGAGGTAGCGTTAAGAACAGAGGACTGGGCCTTTTTTGGAATATCCTCACCTGGCCCCCTCTGTTCCTTCTTTTGGAAAATTAAAAAAAAAACGAGAGGGGAGGATTTCCAGCCCCCCGCTGCGTCCCCTTTTAGTCGCCTTCTACGACACGCAGGGAATACGTGGGAAGTATTCTTAATCCCCTATCCCCAGGGATATATATATATATATATATATATATATATATATATATATATATATATATATATATATATATATATATATATATCATGTAGTATATAGCCTTGACCAAGGGATTCAGATGCACATACATTTATCAGCTACCATGAAAAAAGAGACCTCAAGGGTGAGGAACATGTTGAGATAAGGAGGACATAGCAAGGATTATAGACAATGAGGGTGTGAGACTCGTAGGGTGCCAATGAGGAGGAAATACAACCAGGGTGAAAGCAAGCATTAAGGGAGAGAGAGAGAGAGAGAGAGAGAGAGAGAGAGAGAGAGAGAGAGAGAGAGAGAGAGAGAGAGAGAGAGATCGCTAGGTCACCTAATTACTGAGTGTAAGAGATGACGTTATAAACAGGCTGTTTAGAAAGTTAATGTCACAGATAATATTCCTTGATGAAGAAAGTTTACCTTTAACCTCTTGAGTACGACGATACGACTCTTGACAAGCACGACGGTGCGATCCCTAAGCACAATAATGCGACCCTTAAGCACGAACGTATGATCCGTAAATAAGAAGGTACGACCGTTAAGCATGACGATACGACCCTTGAGAACGATGGTACGACCCTTCGGCACCATGATCTGTCCTTTAGCTTGAGTCTTATGGGTCTGGTCAAACGCTAGACATCATACCGTCGTGCTCGAGGAGTTGCATTATATATATATATATATATATATATATATATATATATATATATATATATATATATATATATATATATATATATATATATATAAAGGGGAGGGAGCGGGGGGCTGGAAATCCTCCCCTCTTGTTTTTTTTTTTTTAATTTTCCAAAAGAAGGAACAGTGAAGGGGGCCAGGTGAGGATATTCCCTCAGAGGCCCAGTCCTCTGTTCTTAACGCTACCTTGCTAACGCGGGAAATGGCGAATAGTTTGAAATATATATATATATATTTTTTTTTTCTTTCTTTCATACTATTCGCCATTTCCCGCGTTAGCGAGGTAGCGTTAAGAACAGAGGACTGGGCCTTTGAGGGAATATCCTCACCTGGCCCCCTTCTCTGTTCCCTCTTTTTGGAAAAAAAAAAAAAAAAACGAGAGGGGAGGATTTCCAGCCACCCGCTCCCAATATATATATATATATATATATATATATATATATATATATATATATATATATATATATATATATATATTATATTTTTATTATACTTTGTCGCTGTCTCCCGCGTTTGCGAGGTAGCGCAAGGAAACAGACGAAAGAAATGGCCCAACCCCCCCCCCCCATACACATGTATATACATACGTCCACACACGCAAATATACATACCTACACAGCTTTCCATGGTTTACCCCAGACGCTTCACATGCCTTGATTCAATCCACTGACAGCACGTCAACCCCGGTATACCACATCGCTTCAATTCACTCTATTCCTTGCCCTCCTTTCACCCTCCTGCATGTTCAGGCCCCGATCACACAAAATCTTTTTCACTCCATCTTTCCACCTCCAATTTGGTCTCCCTCTTCTCCTCGTTCCCTCCACCTCCGACACATATATCCTCTTGGTCAATCTTTCCTCACTCATTCTCTCCATGTGCCCAAACCACTTCAAAACGCCCTCTTCTGCTCTCTCAACCACGCTCTTTTTATTTCCACACATCTCTCTTACCGTTACGTTACTCACTCGATCAAACCACCTCACACCACACATTGTCCTCAAACATCTCATTTCCAGCACATCCATCCTCCTGCGCACAACTCTATCCATAGCCCACGCCTCGCAACCATACAACATTGTTGGAACCACTATTCCTTCAAACATACCCATTTTTGCTTTCCGAGATAATGTTCTCGACTTCCACACATTCTTCAAGGCCCCCAGAATTTTCGCCCCCTCCCCCATCCTATGATCCACTTCCGCTTCCATGGTTCCATCCGCTGCCAGATCCACTCCCAGATATCTGAAACACTTCACTTCCTCCAGTTTTTCTCCATTCAAACTCACCTCCCAATTGACTTGACCCTCAACCCTACTGTACCTAATAACCTTGCTCTTATTCACATTTACTCTTAACTTTCTTCTTTCACACACTTTACCAAACTCAGTCACCAGCTTCTGCAGTTTCACACATGAATCAGCCACCAGCGCTGTATCATCAGCGAACAACAACTGACTCACTTCCCAAGCTCTCTCATCCCCAACAGACTTCATACTTGCCCCTCTTTCCAAAACTCTTGCATTTACCTCCCTAACAACCCCATCCATAAACAAATTAAACAACCATGGAGACATCACACACCCCTGCCACGGGGAAAATGAACTCATAGGAATATCTTGATCCCGCGCAGAATTGTGATCCTTTCCAATATATATATATATATATATATATATATATATATATATATATATATATATATATATATATATATACAATGTTACTATGCTGTCCCATAATTCAGATGAGGTAACAGAGCACAGTTTCGTCAGAGAACTTCTCGCCTCAAAAGGAGTCTATCTCATTCCTTCTGCTGACTGGAGAGAAGCCTAGTGGTTGTAGGAGCCTCTGGAATTTATGAGAGCAGTCCTGCGTTATAATAATAATAATAATAATAATAATGATAATAATAATAATAACTGAAGTGAAGGAATATATATATATATATATATATATATATATATATATATATATATATATATATATATATATATATATATATATATAAAAGGAATCTGGAGTACCGTATAGAAGTGGACACTGTCATTCTTCGACAGGACAACGTGCCAGACCTCAGGGTAATAATGTCTGATGCACTTTATCTTCAGCGAACACAACAGAGCAAAGATTGTGCTCTTGACCAAAAACAGACGGCAGTCTGGATTTTACGAACCGTCAAGACAAGGGAGGAAAAGCCGCTGGTCGACGCTCTTCAAGGTTAATATTCCATCGAAGAGACTATTGTTGTGTGGTAACACCACCTTTCAATTGAAGGCAAGCCATATTGCAGCTGACACTGTGCAAAAAAAAAAAATCTCTCACAATCCATTATGACATTGTCAAGAATCTGGACAACTAGGAATGACTGAAAATACATAGGATGTACTATAATAATAATAATAATGATAATGATAATAATAATAATAATAATAATAATTAAATAATAATAATAATTAAATAATAATAATAATTAAATAATAATTATAATAAAATTAATAATAATTATTATTATTATTATCATTATTATTATCATTCAGAGCAAGAACGGCTATTCTACTTGGGGACTCTTACCCATCCTGTGGTCGGTGGTGCGGAAGAGGATGCAGAGTACATCCACACTGCGCCTCAATGATTGAAATGCATCACAGGTCACATAGTGAGGAATGAGTTAACATGGTTTGGGCAACACAATGAATACTTATTCGGGAACTTTCATAGTAAGTGAAGTTTACGACAGCTGAACGACAATGACTGGATTGCGTATCAAGATAAATAACAAAATAACTATTTACAATAAGCAAAGTTATGATACTTCCCAAGTATTCGAGGTTTGCATATATCTTGTAATGTTTGGCAAGAATCATCTCAGACCTCACTGGTTTTACAAGTCCAGCACATAATGTTGCAGGGTGTGGGAACAGCTTTGTTGGCAACGTTTACATTTGGTTTGATCATTATCAACAAGAGTGGCAAACTCTCATGAATATCAATAGCCTAGTATAAGAAGAGCGACATCAATTATATGATTCAGTTTTAGTTTATAATACACTCGAGTCGTGGCAGAATGAACTTATTTTTCCTGGTTCATCATAAACTTCTCTCCTTGATCATTATGCACACTACACCACAAGTTCATTCAATCTCGATCTGTCATACGCTTCATTACCGGTTCATTATAGTCTTCAACACTCAGTATACATTCTAACCTTCGCTCATTATGCATTCCAATCACGGTTCTTTATAAGCCTCAAATCTTTTTAATAATACTCTATTATCAGGCATCATCTATCCTCAATAATACTCATCATATATTTCAATCATGGTGAACTGCACATTCCAGTCTCGGTTCATTAATAAACTTTACAAAGGTTACTCTTGCCTATTGTGGAATTCAACCCTGAACCATAATTAGCTTCGGTCCTGTTCAGTATATAATTCAATCCTGAAATCTCGCACCCTCACCCCTGGCTCATTGTACGTTCCTAAACTAGTTATTGTCAAACGCATCATAATGTTACCAGGTCTTCTCCTGCATAATTTGTAAAAAAAAAGAAAACATAATAATACAATTACTACATCTGCAAGCCTCTTTGACTCAATCTTCCCCCATTATCATTATCAGCTAATCTCGCTGCCATTTTATGTCAAGGAAACAGAGTGAAAGTGGATTCCACAGAGGACGTGACGCCAATTCACATCGGGCTAGGCGATGTTTGTCTGGCGCTCCTTCATATCTGGCGGAGCGCTCTTTGTCTGGCGCTACTTCACATCTAGCTTGACAAGGTTTGCCTGGCGCTATTTCACGTCTGGCTTGACGTTGTTTGTCTGACGCTAGTTCATATCTGGCTTGACAAGGTTTGCCCAGTGCTATTTCACGTCTGGCTTGACGTTGTTTGCCTGACGCTAGTTCATATCTGGCTTGACAAGGTTTGCCCGGTGCTATTTCACGTCTGGCTTGACGTTGTTTTTTTCTGGCCCTAGTTCACCTCTGGCTTGATGTTGTTTGTCTGGCGCTATTTTACGTCTGGCTTTTTTTTTCTTTTTTTTTGGCGCTGGTTCGCTTTTGGTTTGACAAGATTTGTTTGGCTTTACTTCACATCTGGCTAGGCATTGTCTGTCTGGTTTAATTCATATCTGGGTATTTACCTAAACGGCTACAATTCTCAAGTTGCCTGGTGTCATATTTCTTTTATGTTGCCGGGTTCAGACACGGATGATAAAAGTTCCAGGACTTTTCCAAGACCTTCAGTAAAATTACACATTCTTTCTTTCTTTCTTTCAAACTATTCGCCATTTCCCGCATTAGCGAGGTAGCGTTAAGAACAGAGGACTGGGCCTTGAGGGAATACCCTCACCTGGCCCAATTCTCTGTTCCTTCTTTTGGAAAACTAAAAAAAAAACGAGAGGGGGAGGATTTCCAGCCCCCCGCTCCCTCCCCTTTTAGTCGCCTTCTACGACACGCAGGGAATACGTGGGAAGTATTCTTTCTCCCCTATCCCCAGGGATAAAAGCATCTTCTATGTCTGTGAAAATTTTTCACAAAAGCTGAGAGATGATACAGTTCTTATTCTCTCAGCTTTTGTGAAAAATTACACATTCATTAACTATAATTTTTTTTTCTCGTGAAACAGCCCGGAAGAAGACTTGAATTTAATATCTTTAAACTATTCTTTGCAGCTATTGGATCCGTCGACTTTATTTTCACAATACATAGATCACTTCATTATTAAAATTTTCCTTTTCTTGTTAAAAAAATTATGTAATTACTACTGCTTTTATAAGCGTCTCGGGATAGATATGCAGTTTTAGATAATGTTGCAGAATAAGATATTTCATGACCATGTAAACACAGTGCTAGCTCATATCTACCCTGGTGTTTTTCGTCTGGTGACAGTTCTCATCTGGCATGAAGATGTAACCCATGTTTTCGTATTTACGATGCAATATACGCTTTTAGTCTCAATATATATATATATATATATATATATATATATATATATATATATATATATATATATATATATATATATATATATATTATCCCTGGGGATAGGGGAGAAAGAATACTTCCCATGTATTCCCTGCGTGTCGTAGAAGGCGACTGAAAGGGAAGGGAGCGGGGGGCTGGAAATCCTCCCCTCTTGTTTTTTTTTTTTTTTTCCCAAAGAAGGAACAGAGAAGGGGGCCAGATGAGGATATTCCCTCAAAGGCCCAGTCCTCTGTTCTTAACGCTACCTTGCTAATGCGGGAAATGGCGAATAGTATGAAAGAAAAAGATATATATATATATATATATATATATATATATATATATATATATATATATATATATATTTTTTTTTTTTTTTTTTTTTTTTTACTTTGTCGCTGTCTCCCGCGTTTGCGAGGTAGCGCAAGGAAACAGACGAAAGAAATGGCCCAACCCCCCCCATACACATGTATATACATACGTCCACACACGCAAATATACATACCTACACAGCTTTCCATGATTTACCCCAGACGCTTCACATGCCTTGATTCAATCCACTGACAGCACGTCAACCCCAGTATACCACATCGCTCCAATTCACTCTATTCCTTGCCCTCCTTTCACCCTCCTGCATGTTCAGGCCCCGATCACACAAAATCTTTTTCACTCCATCTTTCCACCTCCAATTTGGTCTCCCTCTTCTCCTCGTTCCCTCCACCTCCGACACATATATCCTCTTGGTCAATCTTTCCTCACTCATTCTCTCCATGTGCCCAAACCACTTCAAAACACCCTCTTCTGCTCTCTCAACCACGCTCTTTTTATTTCCACACATCTCTCTTACCGTTACGTTACTCACTCGATCAAACCACCTCACACCACACATTGTCCTCAAACATCTCATTTCCAGCACATCCATCCTCCTGCGCACAACTCTATCCATAGCCCACGCCTCGCAACCATACAACATTGTTGGAACCACTATTCCTTCAAACATACCCATTTTTGCTTTCCGAGATAATGTTCTCGACTTCCACACATTCTTCAAGGCCCCCAGAATTTTCGCCCCCTCCCCCACCCTATGATCCACTTCCGCTTCCATGGTTCCATCCGCTGCCAGATCCACTCCCAGATATCTAAAACACTTCACTTCCTCCAGTTTTTCTCCATTCAAACTCACCTCCCAATTGACTTGACCCTCAACCCTACTGTACCTAATAACCTTGCTCTTATTCACATTTATTCTTAACTTTCTTCTTCCACACACTTTACCAAACTCAGTCACCAGCTTCTGCAGTTTCTCACATGAATCAGCCACCAGCGCTGTATCATCAGCGAACAACAACTGACTCACTTCCCAAGCTCTCTCATCCCCAACAGACTTCATACTTGCCCCTCTTTCCAAAACTCTTGCATTTACCTCCCTTACAACCCCATCCATAAACAAATTAAACAACCATATATATATATATATATATATATATATATATATATATATATATATATATTTTTTTTTTTTTTTTTTTTTTTTTTTTTCAAACTATTCGCCATTTCCCGCGTTAGCGAGGTAGCGTTAAGAACAGAGGACTGGGCCATTGAGGGAATATCCTCACCTGGCCCCCTTCTCTGTTCCTTCTTTTGGAAAATTAAAAAAAATTGAGAGGGGAGGATTTCCAGCCCCCCGCTCTCTTCCCTTTTAGTCGCCTTCTACGACACGCAGGGAATACGTGGGAAGTATTCTTTCTCCCCTATCCCAAGGGATAATATATATATATATATATATATATATATATATATATATATATATATATATATATATATATATATAAATGTGTGTGTGTGTGTGTGTGTGTGTGTGTGTGTGTGTGTGTGTGTGTGTGTAAGTCACAGTTCTTTAAGACTGCACGTCAAACAGTTGATCTCTCATTAAAAGCCTCTAAACTGTAATTAGAAAACAATTAACTCACCACTTTGAAGCAAGGAGACGAGATCAGATAAGCATAAGAAGTGGAAACATTTTCCATCACAGTGAAATGTGTAAAGTAAAACATGTATATGGAGTAAAGTAATGATTAACAGATTACATGCAACTGCTAGACTAAGGCTAGGCTGCAGGTACTGCTGGCGCTTTGGCCTAACTGGAGATGTTAATCATGTGAATTGTAAAGTTTACAGTCATAGACTTAGACACAAACTAGAACACTTTGTCTTAGAATGTGAAAAAAAAAACAGAGCCTTTTAGGGATATATCTAAACAAACCGTGCAAGAAATGTTACACCTTATTGTTAACAAGATACCTAAAATGTTAAGTTTGTGTCTACATTTAGCATCTAGTCGTCAGTAAAACTTACCACATGAAACTATGTAATGTAAGTAATGAAATACCTGTTATTCCTTGTAGCATCTTATGTAATATCAACCCACTGGGGTCTGACTGAGACCCTTTGTGACCCGTAATCCTTTTGTGCTACCGCACGTAGGATGAACATGGGATGCATAATAATTTTGGCCAGGGTTACCGGCATAGATCAATTATCTCAATACTTCGAGGCTGCACGGGAAATAGTTGACCTTTCATACTGAGGCTTTAATACAAGGTACAGCAAGGCGCTACACAGCGTTAACCTTTTACAGGTATTAAATAAGGCAGAATACAAAGTAATAGTACTGTAATAATCTTATACGTAAGAGCCTTCACTATACCTTGTAGAAACTTGCCACGTTGACATCTTTATACACGAAGATGAACTTTTCAGGCCAGCACCTGTATCCTGCCTGGGCATGACGGTACGACCGCTGAACAGGAAGGTACGACCAGTAGGCAAGACCACTGAGTACGAAGGCACGACCCCCTTTCAGCACGACGGTACGACCATTAAACACGGCAGTAGGGCCCTTGGGTGTGATGGAGTGACCTTTGAAACTAACATTCACGTCCTATCAAGCATCTACGCCATTAGGTTTTTGTGACCGTTCAGACAACCTGTCAGTAGTAGCCATCCTGTGAAGCCAACCCATAACCAACCTACCGCTGGTATCCAAGGGCTAGTTTCTACCTCCGGAGCTCTCTGCCTGAAGTCAAGCTTACGTCTGTGGTCCTCTGGTTAACCGAACGTTTTTCGAACTGCATCTTGCAACGCCATACAAATACAGAGCATCCAGGCATATCAGTTTCGTTTCCAAGATCGTTTAAAGGAATTGTCTAGTTCTCGCGTCCCTGTTTTCTTTATTTAAACGACCTTGTGAATATTTACCACCACAGTGAACCCGAGTGATCCTCGTCTCTCGTAAACCCTGGGGAAGAACCCTTGGGTATGATGGCCTGGCCTCTGACCGGCTCCTTCAGGGATAAGTCAAAGGTCAGGCAAGAGTCGTGGCCAAGGATAGTAGCGTTGTGGTCAAGAATCGTAAGGTCGTGGTCAAGGATCGTAGCGTTGTGGTCAAGAATCGTAAGGTCGTGGTCAAGGATCGTAGCGTTGTGGTCAAGAATCGTAAGGTCGTGGTCAAGGATCGTTAGGTCGTGGTCAAGGATCGTAGCGTCGTAGTCAAGGATCGTAAGGTCGTGGTCAAGGATCGTAGCGTCGTAGTCAAGGATCGTAAGGTCGTGGTCAAGGATCGTAGCGTCGTGGTCAAGGATCGTAACATCTGGTCAAGGATCGTAGCGTCGTGGTCAAGGATCGTATCGTCGTGGTCAAGGATCGTAGCGTCGTGGTCAAGGATCGTAGCGACGTGGTCAAGGATCGTAGCGTCGTGGTCAAGGATCGTAGCGTCGTGGTCAAGGATCGTAAGGTCGTGGTCAAGGATCGTAGCGTCGTGGTCAAGGGTCGTAGCGTCGTTGTCAAGGGTCGTAGCGTCGTGATCAAGGATCGTAAGGTCGTGGTCAAGGATCGTAGCGTCGTGGTCAAGGGTCGTAGCGTCGTTGTCAAGGATCGTAGCGTCGTGATCAAGGATCGTAAGGTCGTGGTCAAGGATCGTAGCGTCGTGGTCAAGGATCGTAGCGTCGTGGTCAAGGATCGTAGCGTCGTGGTCAAGGATCGTAGCGTCGTGATGCTGTTGTACATGGATGTAACAGGTGAATCACTCATGCCTGATTCTCTCTCTCTCTCTCTCTCTCTCTCTCTCTCTCTCTCTCTCTCTCTCTCTCTCTCTCTCTCTCTCATTCAGCATGACTTGGACCGCATGATCAGGAGGCGTGGTAACCAGTTGGTGCCCCCCCCACTTCCCCCTCTGGCCAGTCACGTGAGGTAGGAGGACCTTGGACCGGAGCCCGCTAGGGTGGGGTGTGTGGGGGGGGGGGGGTGAGATAAGGGTGACGCATGCCGGGTCAAGGGTTGGGGGTCAGAGGTCACGCAGGGGAAGGTACCGTAAGGCTGGCTGGGCCACTGCTTCTTTCCTTCCTCGAACTCCTCTTGTCTAAATCTATCTTTTTTTTTCCCACGTTAGTTTGTCCTTGTTCCTGTAGTTGGTGTTGTTTTTGTTCATGTTGCTACTGTTGTTGGTATTGGTGATGATGATGTTATTGTTGTTGTTGTTGCTGCTGCTGCTAGCTGTTGTTGTTGTTGTTGTTGTTGTTGTTGTTGTTGTTGTTGTTGTTGTTGTTGTTGCTGCTAGCTGTTGTTGTTGTTGTTGTTTTTCCTACAGTTGCCCCTAGTTCTCTTACTGTTGTTGTTGCTACTGCTGCTCCTGCTATTCTGTTGTTATGTTCTTGGTGCTGCTTCTGTTCCTCATGTTATTTGTTGTTGTTGTTGTTGTTGTTGTTGCTGTTGTCATTGTTTGTTGTTGCAACTTACCTTATCATTTCTATGTTCCTGTACGTCACAGCAGATGGCCGAGCCCAGGACCATGTAACTTGAGACATCTGAATATCTCATATGACGCAACTTTACGACAGAGACGCTTCTCACTGGAAAAAATTGCAGTCCTCCCACTATATATATATATATATATATATATATATATATATATATATATATATATATATATATATATATATATCGATAGATAGATAGATAGATATATTCCTGGGTGGGGGAGACCCAAGCCAAAGCCGTAAACCTTCCCCCCTTTGGACCTCCCAAATACCTGATATATCATCTATTTTTGAAGACCTTCCTAGTGAGTGACGTGTGAGGCGGCGGGTGTGGGAGTGAACCACAGGACTCACTGTTACCTGACTACGTCCTCCCCGCCACGCCCCGCTGTCCTGAACTTGACCTTGAGTAACAGGTCAGGGGGTCAAGCAGCGACCATCCGAAGGGCGTGCGGGGGATCAGGGGGTCAACACTGTGTACGTGGCCACTATCGTGCACACACACACACACACACACACACACACACACACAGACGACACACACACACCGCCAGACACCCAGGACCGATGACGTCAGAGCAGCGTCGCAACATTTACATACTAACATTGACCTTGCGCGTGGGGGGTCAGGGGTCGCGTGGCAGCCTTGAGAAGGTGGGAGGAAGGGTGTTGGGGGAGGGGGGGAGGGGGTCAGAGGGTACTCACCACTCACACCTCCCCCACACATTGTTACCTTTACCGGGTCCGTCGTGTGGCGCAGACCCCCCAAGCCTGGCCACGTACCCACCCCTCATCAGGAACGGACAGGGACCGACCACCAGGTCTACACTTACTGTCTTGCTGACGGCGGAGACTGTGGTTCGAAAAACCCAGGACATCGGGTGAGCGTCGACCGTTATTATATAAGGTCGTACGCCGGATGACGTCCACCTCCGTAAAGCAGGCAGGTGGTGGCCGCTGTACGGAGGGGTTATGCCACCAGCCAGCCTCCTGAGGGCCCCACTGTGTCACCACCCGCTCCAACACGAGACATCCTCACATCCTCAGCCACCTGGCCACAAGTGATCGCTGGTAACGGGTGTTTACAAGAGGAGGGGGAGGAGGACGGGTGAAGCTGGGGAGGCAATGAATGGCTGACCTTGTAACGGTGAGGTGTTGCAGGGGTCAGCCCAGGGGTCACCAAGGGTGCTGGGGGTCACCAGGGGGAGAAGGGGAGGGCCGGGCGACGGGCAGGGAGAAGGGGGGGAAAGGTGGTCGGTTACAAGCAGGTCGATGACCCATTCATACAACCATCATATTGTCCCTTACGTACCAGAGGATCCTTAACTCTCTTCCAACCCCCGCACAACCACACACACACACACACACACACACACAAAGTAATACAAAGGAATTCAAACAGCAACAGACTACTGGGTCGTAACGAAGCTTTTTGATGGTAGTGGAAGAGATGAGAAACAATTAGATTATTGTGGTAAGAGCAGAAAAGACATACAGATGATTCAAATAGAAAGACCAATACAATTTTCGTATACTCAGGAGGCGCAAGTAATGCGAAAATCTGTTCTTTAACGAATCTTTGATACTCTGCTTTCAATTACTTCTTTTAGTTACTCTTAACTGGTAAATCACCCCACGTGTTAACAATCCTCTTGAAGAAAAGATAATTCGTGTAATTCGAGGAAAAAAAAAAGGATTCCCTCGAGTTCATCCATTACTACGAGTGCAACCAGAGGAATCTCTCCCTACGTACCTTGTTAGAGCCATATAGTCGAAGGCTTTGATTATTTCGAATACCTGTATTAGATCACCTCTTAACCTTCTCCTTTCTAAGCAAGATTTAAGTCGTTTAGCTGGCTCTGATAGCAATTATTTCTCAGGCTGCGAATCATCTTGGTAGCTCGCTATTGCACTCTTTCCACTCTTGCCATGTATGTTTTTCAAATGTGATCAAAACTGAACATGATGTTCAAAATGGGGACGAACATATGATAATTGTAAAGAGGAATGATGATATTTAATTTCGATGTTCGATATTAGACTTCGGAGTTCGAAAGCCCTTCCTGTAAATCCTAGTATTTCATTCATCCTTTTGACTGCATGTTTGCACTGCTTACTTGGCTTGAGGTCACCAGAGATTATTACACTCAAAGTCTTTTTCCTCATTTGTCTTTGCATCTCAACGGGATTCATATTGTATTTTGTAGACCTGACTCTTATAGGAAGAAGGGTTATACGAAGAAAGATACACGAAAAGAAGGAAGAGAATTCAGCTGTTCGTTTGTTCCAGGAAAGACGAAGGTATCAAAACGGCTAAACCTAGAGTGACTGGTCTCCATAGAGAAGCTACAGGAAGGAGCAGCCAAACACGTATCACGGGTCCAAACCTTGAGGGTGTGGACACACGCAGACGAGTCACGAGAACATTGGCTACAAATATGTAAAACTTTGCACTTATCGATCTCAGAATCCATTTGCCACCTGTGAGCCAAGTCTACCAGTTTGTTCTATGTCAGTTCTGTTATAGATTCATTAGCCAATATATCATCGTCGATGAATTTCTACATCTTACAATGCAGCTCACTGTTAACAACCAGTTAACCAGTTTCCTAATCACCGTCGTACAACCACATCTATACCATGAGACTTAGGTAATGACGTAACCTTCGATGATGAACTTTATCCATTGCTTTTCAAAAAAAAAAAAATCTCAGTAGATGACGTGAACAAAAAAGTAAAACCCGGAAAAAGGAAATACCTAAGCAATGAGGAACAAGCAGTGTTGAGTGGGACATGAAGAATACAAGGAACGTGGATGGTGTGGTGTGGGCAGCACAGGAAGGAGAGAGAGAGAGAGAGAGAGAGAGAGAGAGAGAGAGAGAGAGAGAGAGAGAGAGAGAGAGAGAGAGGTTCGGGAGTGGCTATCGTGTGGGTGCTGTGGGAGGCAGGTGTACCGCACCACCGCCAAGGATAACCCCTGTGGCGGGAAGGACAAGCGGGAGGATCCTGGTGAGACAGAGACTTGGGGAAGACGGAGACGCTGGGAGAGACGGAGAGGTATGCCTAATCTTAACGTCAACCCTTCACTTGGCTGTCTTGTAGCCCAGCTGTTCGGTCTCCGGCCAACCTCCCCCTCGGTGAGGACCTAGTCTGGCAGGCTGCTTCATGCTGCAGGTCTTCTTCAATATATGGTGCCCAACCTGGCTAGGCAAGACGCTCCCCTGGAGGAAGCTGAGCTGTTGGTTTTTTTTTGAAGACGTATTTATCAGGGGTCTTCCCCTGGTCCTTCTTGAATAGACGAGGGCTCTAGATATTCAAGTTAGTTTCCCTAATATTTTCAAATGCATCTTAAGAGGACTTAACTTGCACCTTCCAACCACTTTCTCACTCCAGCAAGGAATCATCTTTTTATGCAGGCTGTAAACCAGCCCTCCCCATGTTTTCCTGTGTATGTAAATGTATCTCTCTTGTCTAGGACCTTAGTTTACCTTACCTTATCTATACCCTACGAGGTTTTCAACCCCCAAAACTTGGTCTTACCTTACGAAGGTTTCGGAGGTTTTCTGCTGTCACACCTGGCCTGGATCCTTACCTCCCTTATGTAAACTATACGAAGGTTTCTGAGGCCTTTGTAACCCCCACAGCTGAGTCTGGGACCTCACCATACTTTACGTATGCCTCACGATGGTTTCGGAGGTCTCCTATTCCCACAGACAGATAGATCTTGGACCAACCTGCCGTGTTGCCCTTCTGTTCATTCTGGCTGTTGGAGGCCGCGGCGGGTGAGTGGGCTTATGCAATACTCACATCCTGGCTGGTCTGGTAAACTTTATGAGCCCTTATCCAAGTCCCTTTGAAATTTCACTACGGAATAGTCCATATTCTTCTTAATGCCTGTAGTAAATCAGTAAATAAATATGGCCCCAGGATATTCATAGCAGTTAAACTTGGCACCTTCCGAATCACACGCAATATCTTACAGTCTTGCCAGTCACTTGTGGCGGTGAGGCAGTGCAAATGCATAATATGATGCGCGTCTCCCGTCGGCGGTGCAGAGAGTGCAGCGTCATCATTTTCAGTCGTTCCCACTTGTCCAGATTCTCGAACTGTGTGACTGTGGGAAGTGAGAGATCTTTGCGCTCTTTCAAAAACTGCATCTGTCCCGCCCATGCACAGAAAGGTGATGTTATCACACTGCAGTATTCCCGTCGAAGAGAATAAGAGTGAGTGCCTTGAAGGGCGACATGATCGGCATTACCTCTCATTTTGATGGTCCGTAAGGTCCAGCCTACCATCGTTTTGGCAGGAGACAACCTTTGCTCTGAGTGTTGGCTGAAGGTCTGGTCATCAGGTATTAATACTCCGAGGTCTTTAACTCTCTTCCTCCGGTCCTTGATGGTGTTTGTTTCTGTCTGGTATTCAACACACTGCTTCGTATTTCCTCACCTGTCCAGCACGGAGCACCTGCAACTTGACCATCATCAGAACCCATGTTATGATCAGTGGCCTCACAGGAGATGGCATTCACGTTTGTGTATAGTTTCTCAGAGTCTTCTACAGACGAGGTTTCCAGACTCCTTCCGGTACAGTAATGTGCACAGGATGACGTGAACTGGTGGTGGTTTGGTGTGTGTGTGTGTGTGTGTGTGTGTGTCTGTAATGAGAAATCGTGACGGTGGAAGCACCGTTCCTTGGGCAACTGTGCTTTTACGCTGGTGTATTGGCTATGACCTCGTTTACATATTTTCCTCCCATTTTTCCACTCATTTCTGTCTTATATTAATTTCATGCTATGACAGTGTGGTCACATTCAACAAAAACTTTTACATAAATCCGTGTGTGTGTGTGTATATATATATATATATATATATATATATATATATATATATATATATATATATATATATATATATATCACATCAGAATTTCTTTGTTCGCCAATCCATTTACGGTTTTATCGCAGTGGTCTAGCATCTGAGATAGTCACGATCCTCCCGCCCTGAAGCCACGCTGCTCAGCTTTACGTAAAATGATTCCATTTTGTTGTTCGTCAAGTTACATCTCACGAGGCTCGCATAATGATGTTGTTCGTGATGGCTGATGAGCCAGTACTACGCGTGGGTAGTCTGTCTGGGAATCCTACTGTTTCCTCCTGTGTAGGGTAGGATCCTGTATAGGGTCGGACAGTGAGGGGGGGATCACGTCTGATCCCCTGCCAGAGGCTGCTTGGTGCTCTTAATTACATTTCGTCAGCACAAATACAGACTTCTGAGAGTCTAGTCATGGAGCAGGATGCAGGGCGCACTCGACGTTCTGCGCTGTGGTCGTGGAGCAGGATGCAGGGCGCACTCGACGTTCTGCGCTGTGGTCGTGGAGCAGAATGCAGGGCGCACTCGACGTACTGCGCTGTGGTCGTGGAGCAGGATGCAGGGCGCACTCGACGTTCTGCGCTGTGGTCGTGGAGCAGGATGCAGGGCGCACTCGACGTTCTGCGCTGTGGTCGTGGAGCAGGATGCAGGGCGCACTCGACGTCCTCGCTGTGGTCGTGGAGCAGGATGCAGGGCGCACTCGACGTTCTGCGCTGTGGTCGTGGAGCAGGATGCAGGGCGCACTCGACGTACTGCGCTGTGGTCGTGGAGCAGGATGCAGGGCGCACTCGACGTTCTGCGCTGTGGTCGTGAAGCAGGACGCAGGGCGCACTCGACGTCCTTTGCTGTGGTCGTGGAGCAGGATGCATGGTGCACTCGACGTACTGCGCTGTGGTCGTGGAGCAGGATGCAGGGCGCACTCGACGTTCTGCGCTGTGGTCGTGGAGCAGGATGCAGGGCGCACTCGACGTTCTGCGCTGTGGTCGTGGAGCAGGGTGCAGGGCGCACTCGACGTAATACGCTGTGGTCGTGGAGCAGGATGCAAGGCGCACTCGACGTACTGCGCTGTGGTCGTGAAGCAGGACGCAGGGCGCACTCGACGTCCTTTGCTGTGGTCGTGGAGCAGGATGCATGGTGCACTCGACGTACTGCGCTGTGGTCGTGGAGCAGGATGCAGGGCGCACTCGACGTACTGCGCTGTGGTCGTGGAGTAGGATGCAGGGCGCACTCGACGTACTGCGCTGTGGTCGTGGAGCAGGATGCAGGGCTCACTAGACGTTCTGCGCTGTGGTCGTGGAGCAGGATGCATGGTGCACTCGACGTACTGCGCTGTGGTCGTGGAGCAGGATGCAGGGCGCACACGACGTACTGCGCTGTGGTCGTGAAGCAGGATGCAGGGCTCACTAGACGTTCTGCGCTGTGGTCGTGGAGCAGGATGCAGGGCGCACTCGACGTACTGCGCTGCGGTGATGAAAGGAGGAGCCTTTGCCAGAGGCAGGGAAGGGGTGGGGGGTTAGCCTTTGTCGAGAGGGAGGGTAGCCATTTCCAGAGGGAGAGGGAAGGAGGAGAGGTGGAGGGAGGGAGAAGGGAAGGAAGCCCTTGCCAGGGTGCAGGGAGCAGCCCATGCCGCCAGGGTAGCCCGCCCCTCAGGAGGAAGGGCTAAAATGAGACACAATAGAATCCTCAGAAGCGGGGTGGGTGGGTGGGTCAGTGGGGGAGAAGACGAATAAACAAACAGTGAAAGACGGAGGAGCAGTGAGCGGGTGTGGCCGGGGGGGAGGGTAGGGGGGGTTGTGGGTCTTCCCCCTCCATCCTTGTATCCCTGGCACGGCAGACTGGAGGCTGGACCACACCTCGGGAGCGAGTCCTCCTGCTGTTGCTCCCGCTCCTGCTGCTGCTGCTCCTCCTGCTGTTGCTCCCGCTCCTGCTCCTCATGCTGTTGTTGTTCCTGCTGTTGTTGCTCCTCATGCTGCTGTTGTTCGTGCTGTTGTTGCTCCTCATGCTGTTGTTGTTGCTCCTCATGCTGTTGTTGTTCCTGCTGTTGTTGCTCCTCATGCTGTTGCTGCTACCGACTCGCCTGTCGCTGTTCCAGCACACTCTCCTGCTGATGGTGTTCTTGAGTTTTGTGTTGCTGACTTTGTTGCTGCTCCGATGTTCTTGTTTCTCCTCCTGCTGAGTCTAGTGCCGTGCCTGCTGCTGCTGCCGCTGGGGACGCTATTCTTGATGATACTTTTCTTCTTGTTCTCGCTTACGTCGTGTGGGTCCTGCAGTGCCTTGTGTGTTTGCTTACCTTTCGGATTGTGATACAGTCATGATCATTGTTAGCTTTATATCTTATACTTTCTGCTGTGTGTGTGTGTGTGTGTGTGTGTGTGTGTGTGTGTGTGTGTAACAGTAATGTTCAACAGTAATAATAATAATAATGATGGTAATAATGATAATGATAATAACAATAATAACTATCATTATTATAATAATAATTACTGTGTGGCCGTCGGCAACTCAGGGGTGGGCCGTTTTGATACCTGCTTCTTTCCCTACACGTCGAAGCTTTGGAACTCTCTACCTCATGTCTTTCCCAATAACTATGACCTGGCACATTCGTAAATACTTTCCCTTGTCTTTTCTTTTTCCCTTTCAGAATTCTCTCTATATTTCATTTAAGGCCCAGCCTTGATGTGGACTTTCGTCTGTGACTGGAACCTTCAACATCAAAAAGAGAAAAATTGGTTTATTGATTACATGCAGCCAAAGTCTCAGAGCATAGAGAGAATAATTCAGTACAGAAAGTAGGCCACAGAGCCAGACCTCGCTCTTGTCGCAGTCATCCACGATGTCTGATGTGCTCGACGAACCTATGGTGCCGAACTGCAGCTTGGGAGCGAGGAAGAGCCCTTGGCAGGTGACATTGGTGAGGATGGTCAAACAGCCTCCCTCCTCCCTGCTCTAGGATGAGGTCCAGGTGAGAGAGTCGGAAGGACCAGTATGTTGGGCGGCTCTTGACAGATGGCGTCCGTGGGACTGAGGATGATCTCCCATGCCTCGCACTGTACTCCCTCCAGCAGTTTGGGGAAGCACACATGAGCTTGGGAAGAATCTAAGCTTTGCTGATGTTCCTGAGTTCAAGAAAACAGGGAGTTCGAAGTGCCTTGAGTACTGGCAAGTGTTCTACACCTTAAGCTATGGAGGCCACTGCCTGAGTAAACGTCTGTTGGCGACCTTTGAGGCTTGTGTGTGTGTGTGTGTGCCGTCGGCTCTGGCCACTACCTTCTGTCTGATCCGGTACCTATGGCCCTGCTGCTGCACAGTGTTCACTTCCAGTACTGCTTTCAAGTGTTTGATGATCTTGGTTAGATCACACACACCGCTCCTTGTTTGTGTAGGGAGTGTGTTCTGGCGCGTTAGGGGGTAAGAGAAGGGTAAAGATTTGTTGATCACAGGCCACTTCAGACAAGGCCAGGCACGTCCTGTCCCCATGAGGGTTGAGTACGGTAGTGTGTGTGTGTGTGTGTGTGTGTGTGTGTGTGTGTGTGTTTATAGTGTCTTTAGTACAGACAATTGGACCTACATACATTTGGAGTTAACAAAGTCACTAACACTGTCATTATTGATGATAATATCATACCACACCTCTCCGGTTCCACGCACCTCCCCGGCGACCGTCAACCAGGCCCTGCCACCGGCGGGCAGGCTCCTGCATGTGCTGAGTGTATCACTGATGTTGTCCTGCGGTACACTAACCCTACCCCTGCCGGGGGAGGTATCGTCTCCCGCCGCACTACAACAGTCACCACCAAACACCACAGTACCACAACGATCTCCTGAACCCTCCACCTCTTAACAGCGTCCCTACAACTACATGTAACAACATCGTAGCATATATGATCACACACACACACACACACACACACACACACACACACACACACACACACACACACACACACAACCCCCCCTGCTAGTACCACAAGGCCACTAGCACTCAACAAGACCAGGGACTCCCGCGGTAGGGAGAGTCGCTCGACCTCTGCGGCATCTAGACCGTCTAGACAGATTCCAGGACAGACGAACAGACGACGGACTGACAGACAGCAGACGGCAGGAGAACCCGTCCTGCTGGCCGTTCTCTCCATCTGCTGCTCACCTGCACTGTAGCCATTACATCCACAGCTGCTCCTAAATAAGATCACACTCGTCTCCTCAAATAGGGAACAAATTGTGTATAACTATAAAGGGTGCGGTGGTGTGGGTGGGTTTATGCAAATGATGGTGGTGGCGGCGGCGGCCGGCACGAGCCACGCAATACGAGCAGACCACCTTCCTTCCCCTCCTGCTCCTCCTGCCTACACTAGAGCAGACCACCTTCCTTCCCCTCCTGCTCCTCCTGCCTACACCAGAGCAGACCACCTTCCTTCCCCTCCTGCTTCTCCTGCCTACACCAGAGCAGACCACCTTCCTTCCCCTACTGCTCCTCCTGCCTACACTAGAGCAGACCACCTTCCTTCCCCTACTGCTCCTCCTACCTACACCAGAGCAGACCACCTTCCTTCCCCTACCGATGCTCCTCCTCCTCCTCCTCCTGTTGCTCCTCTTGTTTCTCGTTCATATCCTCTTCATCTCTCATCTGTTCCTCTGGCAATCGTCCTTTGTTTCAACTAATTTCATCCTTCACTCCTCCTGCTACTGTCCCTCCTCACTCTTCCTTCTGCCTGACTTCGCTGGCTCTGTCTTTATAGATTACGGGTCTACGAAACAATAACTCTCCCCCAGCAGATGACATCGCAACAGACCATCAGGTCTTCTTCTGTTATCTGACTTCTTATACACTGTCCTCCGGCAGATAACCTCGTCATAGACAATCAGGTCCTCTGTAATCTGGCTCTAGAATGTGCTCCTAAATCAGACTCTCTCTCTCTCTCTCTCTCTCTCTCTCTCTCTCTCTCTCTCTCTCTCTCTCTCTCTCTCTCTCTCTCTCTCTTTCATTTTCATCCTTTCCCCTGCCGCCTCCCCAGGCTGACCACCTGCCCCTGGTCCCTTCCCGCCACCACCAACACTACACTTTGTGTTCTTCACACACTTGCCCAATATGGCGCGTCCAGATGGCGGTGCCTCTTCGCCATGCACTCCCACTATCTTATTGATCCAGCCAGCTAGTCAGCTAGTCTACCAGCTAGGCAGCCAGCCAGTCTGCCAGCCAGCCCCCCAGCCCAGCTACCCAGCCGGCCGGCCGACTAGCCAGCCGGTCTATCAGCTAGCCAGTAAGTTAGTCAATCTACCAACCAGCTAGCCAGCCAGTCTACCAGTTAACTAGCCAGCCAGCTAGCCGGTCAGCTACGATACCAGCCAGCCAGCCGGCCGGTTAGTCTACCATCCAGCCAACCACATAACCAGCTAGTCGGTCGGCCAGTCTACCAACCAGCCAGCCCAAGCCGGTCAGTCAATCTACCAGGCAGCTAGCGAGCCGGTCAGCCAGTCTACCAGCCAACTAGCGAGCCGGTTAGCCAGTCTACCAGTCAGCCAGCTCGCCGGTCAGCCAGTCTACCAACCAGCCAGCAAGCCGGTCAGCCAGTCTACCAGCCAGCCAACTCGCCGGTCAGCCAGTCTACCAGCCAGCCGGCCAGCCACCCAGCCAGAGAGCAGGACGGGATTCCTCTCACACACACACTGCAGCCCAGTCCATCCTCGCTGCCCCAGGCTGGAGTCTCGTCATGTTTGTGACAATAAATCACAGGGATAATACACAACCAAGAGCTCAATAAGTAGTCATGCGTGTGAAAACCTTCACATAAAATACTGCTGACCATGAGAAGTTTACCACACCTCCGGGTGTTCCAGTCAGCAGGGTTCATGACGGGGGCCACGTAAACCATAATAAGTAAAGCGTAGAGTAAATCAAAATGTAAACCAAATCTCTTATGTTGGGAAGAGTAAAATTTCATCATTTATTTTCTAACTGTGGTTCTCAAGGTTTACCTTATCATGAAACAAACTGACTTTCGGTAATGGTTTCTAATTATTCCAGGATCATAATCACTAAGAATGGAATATAACAAATAAAAGTAAGCGATCTAAGATACTCTACAACCCACTTCGTATCTCATTATTCATCACGGGAGCCTGACATCGCTTCTTCCCCAAGGAACCTGTAAGGTTCCAGCCAGCTGGCGTGGCCTGGATCACACCCCCACATTATGAGACTAATGCAGTAGCCAGGCCTGGACCTTCTACCACAACAACACTGACCTCAACATGGTCCTCCGTAACAGGTGCCATTCGTGAAATACGTGACGTGAAGACGTCCTATAGCCCGACATAACTGGGATGGAAGACTGCAGAAGATGAGCATTTTGAACAAGCAGACTCCCCACCTCCTGCTTTAGATATCCATGGCAAGATAGAGCAACTGAACTCATTAACACTCACACCGCCAACGTCTACCGTAGATCCACCCACCTTGACACCACCTGCTTCTCAAACCGGACACTCTCAGAAACTAGAATAGATAAGCATGGCAGAGGAGCACAACAGCTGCTGAAGAAAGCACAGCCTTATACAGCAAGCGAGAAAAGTGGTGGGGACGAGGCGAGGCGGTCGAGAGAAGCGTCGTTCGTCAACAGACGAGTCAAGTGGCAAGTGCTAGGCGCTAGCCCTGCTGCCATCATGGCAAACACTCGTCGTAGGTACTCGCAGGTAAGCACGTAGGTAGGTAGACTCAAGAACCTGTCGTCACGACGAGGCTACACAGCTTCGAAGTAAAGCGCACCATGACCTCTCCTGACTCATTTACGATACACTAGCCAAACCCTCTGCTCCACTCCAGCCCTGTTCTTTGGAAGACTTAATATGTTTCATCCTCACGGAAGTTAAACAACCCACAGTCGCAATACGAGAAGAACCACTGCCATCACCATAATCCAGCATGCTCTGTGAAGACGCATCTGACCAGACTCAAACAGACAACGCGAGGTTTAAGCAACCACAGGAGTTTGGCTGTGCGAAAAAATTCTCTACTACCCACGATCTCGTCAGCCTTCTAGACTTTATTTATTGTGACTGAGAGACGCAATACTTTTGTGGCTATCATCTTCGCTGACTTCACCAAAGTCCTCGACATATATTCAGGCAAAACGTACTCATCAGCAGTCATCAGCCTTAGGCTACGAGAAGGGTCATTCCATACTTTAGAATTCCTCATCGAGCGTAGCTATGCTGTATTCTTCTGAGGAGCCATTCCACACCTTCCAGCCCCTCACCTGTGGCGTCTTACAGGGAACAAAGGCGGGACCTTTGTGCTTCCTCATCCTCATAAACGATGAACAGAGGGATGCATCTGCTCGAGGGAAGAACGTTAACAACTTTGCCATTGGAATGAGCACGGCAACAGCTGTCCCAATTACATGGTTCTCCAGAACAACTCAACAGACTCCAGTACTGGGCCAAAAATCAATTCCAACAATCAACTAAAAAAATGATAGTGGTCATGCACACCTCGGCTCCATCTCTTTCCCAGCCACTACTGTCCGACTGGACCCCAGCCTCCTTTATGTTGCTCAGTCCACTGAGCTTCTCTGTGCCACTCTGAACAATGAACAAAGCTGGAAGGAACTGGTCGGTACATTCATCGTCGAATCAAAATACTTGGACTCCGAACTCATGAACATCCACCCATCTATCATTCTTCCTAAACTTACCGACTTCTCCTCCCTTTGGTCTTCTCCTTCATCCACACAAGACAGGGACCATTACACAAGGCGCAAAAAAGGTGCTTGCAAGATTACCCTGAGTCCTTCGTACACTACCTTTCACAAGGCGCTCAGCACACTGGTCCTGGACTTCATCCAAGGATTCGAGATGAAGCTACTGCGCCATCCTCGCCATCTCCATTTCCTGCCACCTGGGATCCCTCATACAAGAGTTGCATTTGGGCACCACAAAAGCATCAAACTCAGAAACCTCGCTGGAACTGCGACGAGATCACCTTCACCCCAACCACTAAAATTACCATCAATAGTCAGTAGATTGTATATTGACTTTCAACCTTTAGTAGTGTGCATAAAGACTGTGTTACACAACACTTCTTTTATGAAACCTTTCCGTTTATTACCGTATTACTTTATCTGCATATTCTAAGCCTTTGGCTTTTGTTGAGTCAATCATTTGTTACTTCTTACATATTGTACCCGTCAGCTGGACGGATTAGTTAAAAGTTCGTTTGAAATTTATGGGTCCAATCTCTCCCCCCAGATGTTCCTCATATCATCCTTTATCACTGTGTCAACTCTGGTGCTGATTGATCAAGAAATGTGGGAACGTATAGGGAAGAGATGGATATATACATATCATCTCTCAGGGCAACAAGATGGAGGTCGCTCTGCTTCCTCGTCCTTATGACTGACGCCATGAAGGACACAAACCACCGCTGGAAGTACGCAGACGACTCCACCGTTGGCATAACCATCAACAACGACAACAACTCTCCTGACTTCAGTGCCCTTCCGCACATCATCAAACAACCTTCAGGAGTGGACTACGGCCAACGACGTCACCATCAACCACACCAAGACTGTGGTGAAGCACATCAACCACGAGCCCACACAACATCCTGTCCCCTGACATCACACTAGACCCGACATCCTCCAGGCAGTCCAAGACTTCAAACTTCATGATGTCACGATTGATGACAGTTTAAACTGGAAAAGTTATGTCATTACTATCACCACATCTTCCTCATACCGTCTGTACCTTCTCCGCCAACTGAAATCAATAGGCATCCCACCACTTGAGGTAACGAATGTCTGTCTGTACCATCTTCATTCTACCTTAGCTTACCTCTTCACTAACGGCTACACCGAGGGACCAGCTAGAAGGAGTGCAGATAAGGACATGCAGAGCCATCCTGGGCCCTTCTTACACTACCTAACAAGAGGACCTCATCTCGCTGAACCAGTCTACTATCATGACCTCCCACTTCTGTAATATATATATATATATATATATATATATATATATATATATATATATATATATATATATATATATATATATATATATATATATATATAATACCTCAACTGTGTATTTTCAGCCAAATGTCTGCCTACATCCAATAAACCATTATTTCTCTCTCTCTCTCTCTCTCTCTCTCTCTCTCTCTCTCTCTCTCTCTCTCTCTCTCTCTCTCTCTCTCTCTCTCTCTCTCTCTCTCTCTCTCTCTAATATATATATATATATATATATATATATATATATATATATATATATATATATATATATATATATATATATATATATATACACACATTGGTGCTATCGGAGTCCACCTGCTCAAGGTTCCACCGCAAGTGAAAAGTCACCTTTGATCCAGGTTGAATCACCGTCGGCTGGCCAGAGTGGGTACACTCGCATCAAGAAACACGCTTCAGAGGAATATCCATCTCGTCCCTCATACAGAGCGTTGTGAAGCCCTTGGGCTGCAGGAACCCATAGGTTAGAACGCCCAGGACCGCTTTCCCTAAGGCGTCCTGGGGTTGTATAATAATAATAGTAATATATATATATATATATATATATATATATATATATATCATTTCTTTATATACCTAATACACCATTTACCAAACCACAGTAGGACGGATCATGCAAATTCTCCCTCACACACACACACACACACACACACACACACACACACACACACACACACACACACACACAGTGATCCCGGCTCGGCGCTACACACGCCTCTGTTTACTCGGTGGCTATTCAAGAGGCACACGGCCAGGCTCGCCTCGTGATGAAGGGCCGCCAAATAGAGAAAGGCCGGGGTCTGGTAAGGCCTGTGTGTCGGCTGTAAATCTGCCGGTTCAAAGGTCACTTGTATCGCTATCTGGCACTGCAGAGGTCAAGTGGAAGCCAACGAGGTAATCGTTTGTGAATGAAGCCGTGGCGTTTTGAGCGTGTCGCTGGTATAATCATTAGAGCGGCTCTCCATCAGGTAGTAACACGTCCTGCTGGGGGAGAGGTTCCCCTGCCTCATCCTCAGCACACAGTTAAGGGGAAGAATTTATTACTGGTGTACCTGTCGCTATGGCAGGGAACACACGTACGAGTCACACATCCTCTCACGCCTAATATATAGTATATGGTCGGGAAACATACGGTCCATCAATAAGGAAATATACCTTATTGCTTTACCTTTGCCTTCTCTGTCTTGCCTGATGCTGTTTTCAGGGGCTTTCTTTTCACCAGCCCTCCGTAGCTCAGCTCATCATCAGACTCTCTTCCAGAGGGTCTGGTCAACTAGGTTGGTTGATGCCGCTGGTCTGTGTTCTTTATCGGTTATGCAACCTGGCAGGTCTGGTGTATCTTGGAGGAAATGTCCCTCTCTCCTTTGAAGAAGTCCAGCTGGGGTGGCCGCGGGCCTTACCCCGGCGATCCTTACAAGTGCAGGTCTTAGACGAAACACACGAGGGCTCCTGACACTGATTTTCTTCCTCCTGTTGTCTTCCCCACACCATCTCTACAGCACTCAGTTTGCACGTTCCACTTACTCGGACATGAGAGCAAGGAGCGACCCTCGTGCGCAGGTTAGGGGACCAATCGTTCCACTAATTCCCACGATGCATCTCTCTCTCTCATTTCGACATTCTAGTGAGGACAGCTATAGATCTCTAGGTCAGTATGCATACAGAAGGTGGGTGAGGTCTGGACGTATTTCTAACTCACCAGCTTCTCCGACGTTGTAATACGGTGATGTCAGCACACAGCGGTAGTCCAGTAGGGAGTCGTCAAGTGCCTTTAGCAGTGTCATCATCAGTCATGCTTCCCTCGTTTTGATAGTTTTCACCACCCAGACCATCATCATCATCATCGTGGCGGATTAGGCATTCACAGGGGAGGTTGTCAGTCATCACACACACACACACACACACCTCTGGCGCGTCTCCCTCGTATGATGAACAGTCCTCTTTCTATCTAACGTTCGGCATGTGTCCTAGTGCCTGTGTTCGTCCAAGAACAGACCCACCCAGTGACCGGGTTCATCTGTTCGCAGGTTATCCTTGTTCCTAATCGATGAAACTATTGTTCACGATGATTTATTCCATTCAGTCAACTGAAGTTTTAAAAAATCATCAGACCTGCTCACTGGAAGGTCATCTGCAATATTTACCTGGTGATGTTGGGTGTGATTAGATTATTGACTACTGTGCCTGTGTTACAAGGAGAGATTTATAATCTTGTTGCCCCCGTCTCTTAACCTTGTATATATATATGCTATGTCTTTACTGACACACACACACACACACACACACACACACACACACACACACACACACACACACACACACATACATACACACACACACACCTTCCTGAGCCAGGTACACATTTATCGACCAGCCCCGAGGGGAGAATGAACATCTGGGTTGGGTGTGGGCCGACTGCCGCGCCCGTGCTTTGACTCATGGTCAGTAACATGTATGTGTGTGTGTGTGTGTGTGTCCCTCTTGCATCGTGCTCCTGAACGCTCCACCACACCTGATCAAGTAAACCGTCTCGTGTTGACCACCAGATGGTCAACAAGGCTAGCACTCCTCTTGTTCCTCTTCAACAACTTGTCCACTCGTTGGCTCGTTATCTCCTGCTTCTTCTGTTTCTCCTACACCGAGTATGTTCCCCAGAATTCCAACTTAGAAGACATATTTTCTTCTCTTTTCTTTCTCGTCATTCACCACCTCTCACTTGCTTTCATTCTCTGTTTCCTTTTCTTCCTCTTCCATCTCTCTCACATCTGCTCCTTGTTTTCTGCCGTCTCCACCACACCTGCAGCAGGAGACACTCGCTGCGGCACTGGCGCCGTCCTCCGAGATTCCTGCCAGCAGGTACAGCTTAACTTATCGAGAGTCCAGTATAAACATAGCAAAAAAGTAGCAAGAAAATCACGACTCCCTGGAACGCAGCCAGAGGCCCGCCACACCAGGCCACGCTACAGGCCCTAAAGATAACCTGGGCGGACAACATCACGAGGAGGACCACACTCCCAACAGTCGCGTCAGGATGTGAACATCTGCTGCATCTGTCCAGGTGTTTATGGATCTATGATCACAAGTCGTTACACACCGACGCCAAAACAGCTGCATACCGGAGACTTAAGTGCGTTTACACTTGACATGAAGTAGGAAAACCTGTTTGTCTTTAAGGCAGAAGCTGACGCAACGTGAGGGGGTCGGACCCACGCCCCAGATCATTCTGGTCTCAAATGACGTTGATGACTACCCTGCAGCAGCCACCCGAGGTGTCCTTTATTGATGACTACCCTGCAGCAGGTACCTGAGGTGTTGCCCTCTGCTGAAGACTACCCTGCAGCAGCCACCCGAGGTGTCCTCTGCAGATGACTACCCTGCAGCAGGTACCTGAGGTGTTGTCCTCTGCTGAAGACTACCCTGCAGCAGGTACCTGAGGTGTCCTGTGTTGAAGACTACCCTGCAGCAGGTACCTGAGGTGTTGCCCTCTGCTGAAGACTACCCTGCAGCAGCCACCCAAGGTGTCCTCTGCAGAAGACTACCCTGCAGCAGCCTCTGCTCCCGCCACACATCTCTTTGCCCGGTCTCAGACCACCACATGCCTAGCTCACTAGGTTCTTATCTAAGGTGTCGAAGGATGTTAAAGTTCTTTTGCCTTTGACTAACTTATGATTTTCCTTATTTTTTTCTGTGTTCCTGGTGAACCGTGTGATGTTTTTGATCAACCATTACGATATTCTTACTTTTTACGACATCTTTTCTTCACGATGTATCCAGTTAGGTACAGCAATTTGACGACATCATTGCCTGTCAATCTGTTACTAAGTTATCTATCATTTTTTTCCTCCAGAATACATTCATATTATCTCCTTTCTGCCTCCCTGTTTACCTGATGTAGTCAGCTGTAAAGTCTGACTTCGATGGCCCCAGATGTGCTGGGTGTCCTCTGGTGGTGAGCACCAAGTGACGGGTCTCTCAGTCCATTATGTATTCTGGTCCAGGTATTATGGCTCCCCTGAAGATCATCATCACAAACTTTCATGGCTATTGTTCTGAATTTCATTGCCATTTATCCTTTTTTTTCGTTTTTTTTTCATAGTTCCAAGACTGGTCATGGTGCGGTCATGGCCAATAAACACGGTCATGCATATTCCTGTCGCAGCACAAGGACCAATCTTGACTGTTGGTATACGAGTGAGGGTGTGGGAGGTGGTGTACGAGTGAGAGTGGGGAGGTGGTGTACGAGTGAGAGTGGGGAGGTGGTGTACGAGTGAGGGTGTGTGAGGTGGTACACCAGTGAGAGTGGGGAGGTGGTGTACGAGTGAGGGTGTGTGAGGTGGTGCTCGAGTAAGAGTGGGGAGGTGGTGTACGAGTGAGTGTGTGAGGTGGTACACCAGTGAGAGTGGGGAGGTGGTGTACGAGTGAGGGTGTGTGAGGTGGTGCTCGAGTAAGAGTGGGGAGGTGGTGTACGAGTGAGTGTGTGAGGTGGTACACCAGTGAGTGTGGGAGATGGTGTACGAGTAAGGGTGTGGGAGGTGGTGTACAAGTGAGAGTGTGAGCGATGGTGTACGAGTGAGGGTGTGGGAGGTGGTGTACGAGTGACAGTGTGTGAGCTGGTACATCAGTGAGAATGTGGGATAAGATGTACGAGTGAGGGTGTGGGAGGTGGTATAGGAGTGAGGGTGTGGGAGATGGTATAGGAGTGAGAATGTGGGAGGTGATGCCTCTATTAGCAAGACACACACAACATTCCCACCATCGAACGTTACGCTGGTCATTATGGCGATCACCTGCGACCCACTTGGTTCTGTGAGCCCTGCCCGCGCCGGTTACTGCTCGCTTGCTCTTGTCTCGGATAACAAACTCTTCCATTTTCTATTTTTTCCCCTCTCTACCATCCCTTCCAAAACAGGTCTCTGGGGGGCAGTAAAGTCTTATCCGTGGCTGGTGGAGGCGCTCACTCTTATCCCGGCCGCCACACTTAACTCCTGCCATGATCGGAGGCTCAAAGTCTCCCTAAGATCCTTCATTCCAGTCGCCTCAGTTTACAGCTCTACGTAGATACTCCCACTGTGTCTCACTCGCGCGCGAGGAGCAACATTAACCTCCCCACACCTCACAGATGAGACACGCTTCAGGCAACCTGGCTATACTGCTCCAGCAGTATACCATATTACACAACACGGAATACCTGAGCTTTCTATGCTGCACAGTCAATATGGACAGCTGATCCAGTGTATCGAAACTACGACAAGATTCACTGGCGGCGTCACATCGTCACCGCGAGACAGCTTGGTCGCCCGGACACCTGGTTAGGTCACACCCATGGCTTCAGCAGACCTCCTCAGTTTGCCTCGGTAGACAACTCAGTCATGGGACATTCCTGGACGCTGGTCTAATACGAGAATAATAACAGGTGTTTAAATACACGTTCTACTGCATCTGGAGACTCGTTCTTACCGCCACAGATCGATCTAGGACCAAGCTGACCTGCTGCTGATACCTTATATGCCGTGAACACAACTGGTCGGTAGTGTTTTGGAAATGGTTCGCATCCTCCTTTATGGAGTAGGGCCGGGCCATGTGAGTCAGCTGTTAACTTTCCAGGATTACAAAAGGAATCCAACTCCTCTCCTTCGTGAGGTTTATTGGTGGTGGTATAAGAGTAGTGTATTTCTTTATTTGTATGAGGTTTACAAGGGTCTAGGTCTTGGGGCTAACTAAGTGTGAATACTGCCAGTGCTTCTCTCCAAATCCGACGGTGGATCAGAGACCAGGTGTGATCAGGGCTGAGGAGGGCAACAGGTTTGGATACGTTTAGGGTAATTACTGGCTCACAGGCCACTGACTCATACTGCTTAGATATGAACTGGCTCATCTCATGATCACCCCTGACTGGCCAGTAGAGACCTCAATCTAGATTTTGTTATCATGAGAATAACTTTCTGTTTCTCCTCGGAAGTCTTCTTTCTGATCTTAATACGAGATAGTGGTTGACAGTCAGGCTTCTGTAGATCTTTTGAATACGGAACATCACCATGTACGTCTCCTTGACCTTGGCGACGTTCTGCTTCATACAGGGAATCCCTCATCCCTGTCAGCTTCCCCGGACATTCTTCTGGTGTGTCCTGCTCAGATGGGATTCCCATGGCATATATAGATGGGCAAGTTTAACTCCAGTGAGGCGTACATACTTACTGTATTCAGTCATATACGGATGGGCGGGTAAATAAAGACAGACTTATAATAGACCCAAAGTCACGGACACATACTGAAATACAGCCGGACAGATGGATACGTAGACGGACATAAAAAGACAAACATATGAATGAGACAATTACACTCGGATCTGCAGGTCCATCCCCAGGTAGTGATCACGGCCCAGGAGATGGGTCATCCAGCTGGGCCGCCCATCCACCGCGTTGGTGGATCAGTTGAGAAGACGAGCCCATCCTCTAGGGCCAGTGGTACAGGTGAGACGGCTAGCCCATCTTCTGGACCCGGTGGGTCAGGTGAGAAGTCCAGCTCATCAATGGGTCCGGTGGACCAGGTGAGAATGTGAGCCCATCTTCTGGGTTCAGTGGGCCAGGTGAGAACACGAACACATCTTCTGGACCCAGTGGGCCAGGTGAGAAGACAAGCTCATCACCTGGTCCAGTGGACCAGGTGAGAAGGTGAGCCCATCTTCTGGACCCAGTGGGCCAGGTGAGAAGACAAGCTCATCACCTGGTCCAGTGGACCAGGTGAGAAGGTGAGCCCATCTTCTGGGCCCAGTGGGTTAGGTGAGAAGGCCAGCCCATCTGGTCCAGCGATGGGTGGAGATAGCCACCATGAAGTTAGCTGGGCGGTGATCCATATAATTGGGGTTGTGGTCCAACCCAACCTCACATGGCACGGCCGGCCCGCCCACAACAGACATCTTACTGGTGAGGTCGCGCTGGAAGCACCGTGGCCAATCCAATTTCCTTAACATTAGAAAAGACACAAAAGTCGTACCGAGATGACCGGCGTATGACTCTTGTACTGATAACCTTACCCAGCTGATAAAAGGATTTATTCCAAAGATATTATTTCATCCATCAAGTTTATATGGGTTTATTTTAGTCACGTGACTATTCTTTTATCAAAGGAGAAATATCTCTGTTATGGAGGCTATGGTTCATCCTTCTCCAGTCACCAATAGGACTATAGTACTTTCTGTCCTTCCCAGGGATACAGAGTGCACGGATTCGCTTGACTGTCTATGAGGCATTCCTATGCACACACGGAAAAAAAAAAATCATCTCACCACTTTTAGAATGAAACAATATGACACCACGGACGAGAGATTTTGAGAAATGGCCAATGGTCTGGCCTTAAACTGGTAATCCTGTTTTCAGTGATATTGCTAAGGATATTTTCATTCATTTGCAATAACAAATGTTATGCTAACTTCATATTTTGATGGAAATAACTATAAACTCTATCTTCCATAATTAACCGGATATTTGTCTTACATTCACGCTTACCAACCCTACTGAGACACCACGAGTCATACTGATCTTTTCGAAATTCATCGGACCCAACCGGGAAGATATTTCTTTTTCCTGTGAGCGTCAGTATGGCTCCAGCCAGAGGGTGTGGAAGACACAGGACCCTATACTAGACGATGTAATATAGCAACTTCCAGAATGCCTCTCAGATACGGGTACATGTACAAGCACAGGTACAGGCACAGGTACATGTACAAGCACAGGTACAGGTACATGTACAGGCACAGGTACAGGTACAGGTACAGGTACAGGTACAGGTACAGGTACAGGCACAGGTACATGTACAAGCAGAGGTACAGGTACAGGTACAAGCGCAGGTACAGGGACTTGAGACAAGTCGCGAGATACCAAGATTGTAAACATTCCAAGAGCCGACCTTGTTTTGCACTTCGACACAAGCCAGGACAATATATTAGTTACTGGCCACAAGTCGATAATTTCACACCTCAAGGCCTAGCGTTTCAACAACTTTGTGTGACCATTTCACTGACAGTAATATCCTTAAAGACATTCTGGCACTATACCCAAAACTTTCCAAGTCATGAGCTCTGTCTGTAGACGTCTACATTCTGTTGCTGCAAGTTCTAGTCGTGATATATCTTGACCATCTTTTGTATTACTATCATCATTCATATCTGTACACTACGTCCTTTTTTTTTAATACACACTGACACCCACTGCGTACGTGTTTAGTCTGTAATGTACTGTAGTTGCCAAAGTCATGTAACACTGTGTATGTCGATGCTCCGTACCCACTGTACATTCTGTACTTGCTTTCACTTCCCCACTGGGCAAGTACCCTTCACCCATGCTGTCAATGAAATGCTTTGTGTATAAACTTAAGACAAATTAAGTGTGTGAAAATCAGTTTGCTTAAAAAGTACGTGCTCCCATCCACTCTCTAGATGTCTTGTATAATGCACTGAAGCCAGAGCCTCTCCTCTGCCCACAGCCAAGCCCCACACAACTATCCACAGTTTCCTCTGGTCGCTTCGTGTCCTGGTTCTCTCCACTGACAGCACGTCGCCACCTGCATACCACATCTATCCAGTTTGCTCCATCCCTCACACCCTCTTGCATGTTCAGTCCTCGAGAAATCAAAGCACTTTTCACTCCATCCCTCTATCTTGCCTGCAGCCTCTTGCTTCTCATTCCAAAGGAGTCCATCCTTTCCCTGCCACTGGATGTAGCGCAGCCTCTTTCTTAAGAGGGTCTCGGGGTTTACCCCAAGACGCCTTTCACAGGGGCTCATGGAGCTCCAATGCTGCGCTACATCCAGTGGCAGGGAAATGATGTACTCCTTTGGAGTGAGAATTTCTTTGACGAGACTGTTACCCTGATGATACAACCTAGCCAAAGGTGATTTTTTCACTTGAGGTGTTACCTCAGACAGGCGGAGTCCGGTAACACAACACACACACACACACACACACACACACACACACACACACACATATATATATATATATATATATATATATATATATATATATATATATATATATATATATATATATATATATATATGTAAAGTTTGGATGGATTTGAGACGAGATAGTTGTGTCATAGTTGTGTGGTGGAGGTGTTGGCTGTAGTTGTGGTGGCAGTGATGGTCGCGCTTGTGTTGGCTGTGGTGGTGGTGAGCGGCTCCCTGGGCTGCGTCAGGCTCCCTCCCCCGTCAGACTGTTTACCATGCAGAGGGCTCGGTGTCCTGTCTGCTCGAGTGGACTCGCTGACGGCCTGTTCATTATGGCAGCGTCACCAGCCTCTCCTAGCCCAGGGACGCTCTCACCACAGCACTTGACCATCGTCTCAGTGAGACCTCTGCACCCCAGCGTGTGTTACCAGCTACAGACGGTGCACTTGTACCCTGTATCAGTTTAGAAACAGGTGTCTTTATAGGAGGCACCTGAGTAGCCAAGCAACCACTATTTTTCCTTCCCCATTAGTCTCCTGGTGGCCAGCTAATCCGACAGTCACGCCGGCGTGTGTATGTGTGTATGTGTGTGTGTGTGTGTGTGAGGCTTGGCCTTCGCCTCATCTTGGTCTATATCAACAGAGGAGCCACGCCCTCTCGTCTTTACTCGGACTTCAAGATGGTCTTGGCTCGCACAACTTGCACCTTATTCTACCTCCTCTGTTATTTCCACGTACAGGAACACCCCCTTCCCCCCCCCCCCCATTACTTCCTCGCCGTATACATTACTCGCAAATCAACACGATGGTATCGGCAACATAAGTCAGTCGCATGTCTACTCCTAATCGCCTGTACCGAAATCCTTTACTGCCACACCACGCCCCACTCTTAGTGATAAATTCCCCACTCTGACATTACCAAGTCCTTACGGTGTGTGTGTGTGTGTGTGTGTGTGTGTGTGTGTGTGTGTGTGTGTGTGTGTGTGTCAATAAAGCCAGTGAACGGCTTTTTTACTCTCAGGATATGTTGGTGAAGCTTTTAGAGCTTTAGGAACGTGCATTCAAGCCCTCGCCTCAAAGGATCCTCGATATTCCCGCCACACAGGCTTAAATTACGACCCCATAAGCTTGAATTATGGTCTTACGCATTCGGATCACACCCCCGCATGGGCCTGAAGCCTCGCCATACGTATTCGAATCAGTGCTTCACACAACACTGATTATACAGACTCGAACACTAGCCATCACGCCGAATCCTGGCAACACGCGTTTCTTCCATGGTCAAGTGGATGTGAATCCTTCGCCCATGGGTTCCAATCCTTGCCACCCCGTATACGAACTACGGTTGCGTAAGCTTAAGTCCTTACCATATACTTTCGTAAAGTGGCCTCACGGATTCGAATCCTGGTCACGTAGTTCCGAATCAATGGCCACACGGGTCGAGACGCTCGTGGCTACGCAAGCGCCAAGACAAGTCAGGTGGATTCGAATCGGTGAAACATGACCTCGCGTCCAGGCACCGTTGAAACGCTTTTACCTACCAGCTCTTGACGCAACACGCACACACACACACACACACACACACACACACACACACACTACAGTTAATCCTGAGAAACATGAGGCAGTCGTGTATCGAGGTGCATGGGAGGAAGGCGAAGGTGTTGGTTGGAAGGGGGCGTCATGATAGGTCAGAGGGTACGGGTGTTGGGATGGGGGGGGTGGGGTGGGTGGTGGGTGAGGCGTGGAGGGGCGGGCTACACAGCAAGGTCCTGTCAGGGAGGAAACAGGAGAGTTCCTCTCGTGGGTGAGAATCACACGCCAGACTGACCAAGTCTCGGTGGCAGGCATCATCGCCCGGGAGGAGTGAGGGGCAGAAGGCCTGCCAAGGAAGGAGATACTGCCAGGCGCCTTCACGCAGGCAGCTCAAGAGAGGACAGACAATTGCAGCAGGACGTGCCGCTGTGAGACTTAACCGTGGTAGTGCCAGCAGCAGACAGAGAGGCAGTACCAAGATCATTAGAAACAAGAGGCAGCAGCAGCAGCAGCAAGGTCGGTGGGCGGGCGTGCCGATACTTACTTCACCCTTCAAGGTAACACCACCACCCGCCCAAGCCCTCTACCACCCTCTCTCTCTCTCTCTCTCTCTCTCTCTCTCTCTCTCTCTCTCTCTCTCTCTCAGATGCCTTACCACTGCTTCATCTCTCCCTCTGCATCACGATGACGGAGGCAGCCCCCACGCTGCCCCGCACGGTACACAGACTGAGCGCAAAGGGCGCTCAAGGCAGTTGCTTACCCACGCCGGCACACACCAAATAACATCGTCACTCTCACCTTCGACCTGCTGATCTTTGAAAAGAAAAGACGTGTACATTGACGCCGGATGTTGGAGGTGTCTCGGATACGTTGGAGCAGTGCTGGAGATATGTTTACAAAGTGTTTAGGTGTACAGGGTATGTTGAAGCAGTGTTGGATTGTGTTGCCGGACTGGTGGAGAAGTGTAGAAGCACTAGTTTGCTATAGCAGTGTTGGAGATATGTTGCAGATATGATGCGTTGGGCGTCTAGTATGTTGGAAAAACAATGGAGGAGTTTCAGAGGAGTGTGATAAAATGTTGGAGAAACATTAGAGTTGCTCTGGAGGAGTATGGCGAAATGATGGAGAAACAATGGGAATGTCCCGGAGAAATGCATAGCAGTTTTAGAGAAACACTAGAGTAATTCAAGTGGAAAATAATGCAATGTTGGAGACACAATAGAGGAATTCAGGAGAAGCGTGATGCAATGTTGGAGAAACACGAGTAGTTCAGGAAGAGTGTGACGCAATGTTGGAGAAATACTGGAGTAGTTCAGAAGGAGCTTCATGCAATGTTGGAGAAACACTAGAGTAGTTCAAGAGGAGCGTGAAGCAATGCTGGAGAAACACTAGCGTAGTTCAGGAGGAGCATGATGCAATGTTGGAGAAACCCTAGAGTGGTTTAGGAGGAGCGTGAGGCAATGTTGGAGAAACACTGGAGAAGGTTTGGAGGAACAAGTCGAGTGATGGAGGACGGCTGGCTCACGACACGGCATAAAACCCTCAAGAGAAACCAGATCTGATTTCACACATGTGTGTCAGCGGCCACTCCCGGTAATGGGTTCACCCTCGATGCTGATGGTGGCTTTCTACCTGAAGCAGCCAAAGGAGGTCAAGGCCAGATACTGTACCATAATGTGAACTTCCTGAACTCAGTTGTAACCCGAGTCCTCGTGTGTACTGACTGCGATAGAGGCGGACAGAGAGAGACATCCTAGGGTGATAGTCAAGACGGGCGGATACGCAGCCTGTAATGATAAAGGAATTGAAGACCCATATAATAGATAGACAGACGGGCCACAATCACTCGGGGGGGTTTTCAATGTCGTGGTGCAGGGTGGGGGGATAAAGATATCGACGCAGGAGGACGGTTCTGTAGCCAAAACTCTGAAGCCTCACGAACACTGTGGTTACGTAAGTGCTCTTATCGACGCTGTTCCCCCTGTGTTGCTCCCCGCCCGCCAGGCTCACAACAAAGTGCGCTCCTGAGACCACGGCTGTGGGTGCAGCCAGACGACCAGCCCGCCTCTCCTGTTGCTCCACGTCATGATGGTGTCACGGGGGAGTGAAAGGACGTGTCTTCCACTCCTTCCTCCTCCTCCTCCTCTTCTTTTCCTTCTCCTTTTACTTTACTGGTCTGTCTTCGTCTATAAAGATTACGAATGTAGGATACAGTTACTGTCCTCCAGCAGATAACTTCGTCATAGATCATCAGGCCTCCCCATGCAATCTAGCAGAGAACCTCGTCACAGATCACCAGGGCTTATGCTATCTGGCTATCCTAATACTCTCCTCCACTAAGCAACCTCTTCAAAGACCACCAGGTCTTCTGTTACCTGGCTTTCCTAATGCACACCCCTCCTGAGGATAACCTCGTCACAGACCATCAAGTCTTCTGTTATCCGGCTTGCCCAGGTACTGATCATACACCGCCCATCGAACCAAGAGAAAGTGTGGCAGGGTGCTGGGTGGTGGTGGTGGTGGTGGTGGTGGGGTGGTGGTGGGGGACGGTGAGTCCAGGGTGGGGAAAGGGAAGAGGGAGAATGACCGGAGATAATCAACCCAAAGCAGGATTAACTATCTCCCTAATTGTTGTGAAGACGTTAATCTCTGGCCAGTTTATGGAGGTGGGTATAATTACCACCAGGGGGGATGGGCGGCGAGGTGCCCGCCTGGCCCTGCAGCCACGCCCTCACTCCCTCCCACCTCTCCTTATGGTTCCATTTATCTTGGGGAACATGTACGTTCCCTGCCTTGTGGAAGGCTGCAGGGAACTGTACATGCACGTATTGTCTTGCTCAGGTCCAACATGGCTTGTAGGTGTTCACAATGAAATGCAATTGTTTTTATTAGTGTATAAATATGATAAAAAGACTGCGAGTGTCCACGCAATTTTTCCATCATCCACACTAATTTGTGCGTCTATATAAAAGGTGTGTGATGTCACCGTGGCTGTTTAATCTGTTCATTGGCGGGATGATGAGGAAGGGAGATGTGAGGGGTCTTGGAGCGAGAGGAGGGTCTGCAGTATGGCTGGGGTGGGGAGGCTGAGATGTGTGAGTTGTCATTGAAGATGACACGGTTCTGGCGGCAGAATCTTGAGACACTCCAGGAGATGATGTCTTAGTTAGGGAGAGTACGAGAAAGGAGGAACCTGAGAGTTAATGTGAACAAAAGTAATGTCTTGGGGTGCAGCAGGACGGCAAGACAGGAGAGTCTGAGAGTGAGTTGGACAAGGTGAGGATCTGAAGGACGTAGAGTGCTACAGGTACCTGAGAGTGGACATGGCGGTAGATGGAACCATGGTGGCGGGAATTAATCCCCAGGTGGGAGAGTGGTTAGGGTGCCGGGTGCACTGGTTTGTGTGTGTGTGTGTGTGTGTGTGTGTGTGTGTGTGTGTGTGTGTGTGGAAACGGAGAACAACGTCTGTCAAGGTAAAAATGAATATGTCCGAATGTACAGTAGTTCCAACAGTGTTGTATGGATGAGAGTCTTGAGCCTGGAATGCAAAAAAAGATAGGAAGATGGTGGACGTGTTGGAACTGAAATCCTTGACGACCACAGGATAGTGTGTGTGATAGTGTGAACGTGCAAGGAATGTCAGTGTGAGAGCAAAGTGTAGTAAAAAAAAAAAGAAAAAAAAAGAGCGTAGTCTGAGTGACAGAACTGACCGAGGAGTGTTGAAATGGTTTGGGGGTTTGGAGAGGATAATTGAAGAAACAGTGACAAGGAGGATCTACATGTAAGATGTGTTAGAAGCAAGGGAGAGGAGCAGAACGGGAAGGAGACTGGATGGATGGAGTGAGTGAGGCTTTAAGGTATCAGGGTCTGAACATTCAGGATAGGTAGAGGTGTACATACGACAGACTGACATGGATCGACGTGGCATATTGGGGCAAGGTGCAATCAATGACATGAACCAGGGCATATGAAGCGGTCGAGTCTATGGGCTTGAGTCTGGATGGTCGGACTGTGGTTACGGTAGATTATACATAACAGTAGAGAATGGCTGTCTGCAAATGAGGTTGTTTATTGTTTGTTCCTGAAGCTGTCTCGCTAAGGCGGGAAGAGGAATTAGGCATACACAACATTATCATTATATCAGAGCCTCCGTGGTGTAGTGGTTAGCAAGTGCGATCAGTCAATCTCCTGGGCGCCTGTTCGAGTTCTGGACAGGACTCTTGCCTGACAAGCAACCCAGCTGTGTATCCTCACCTTTGAGGCGGGTTGATCAATGGATATCTGGGGTATGCTGGGACGTAATGTGTCCTCACCTTTGAGACGGGTTCATCAATGGATACCTGTAGTATGCTGGGGCGTAATTACCTATTGCACTGTAAGGGGAGGGAGTTCTACATTCGTGAGACCCAATCGTTTGGACATTCTCTTCTATCATGCAACTTCTTTAGCATCTGTGTGCTATCCGGCTTTTCTAGCGTTCCCATCCAGTTTATTCCATTTATCCGCCACACCTAAACAGCAGAAGTACTTGTTCATATCTTTCTTAACACGTCTCTTGCTTAGTCTCGCGTTATGTACTCTGCTTGCTCTGCACCTTCACCTTTCGCAGGACTGTTTCCTCTCTGCGTCATCAGTGTGGATGAGAACGTAAAGCTTGTGATCAGATCAGCCCTCACTCTTCTTGTTTACAAGGTGGGCAAATCTAAGGCCTCAATTTTTCCTGTGAATAAGTTTTCGCAGTTCAGGTGCCATCTTCAGTTGCCCTCCTCTGGACCTTCTCTCTTAGCTCATTGTGGTTGTTTAGGTGCGGTGACCAAACCTGAGAAGCATATTATAGTTCTGGCCTTATGTAGGATGTGAACTGCTTCCTGACATGTCCTTATCTTTGAACTAGTATGCAAGTCTAGTATTTGTTGGCAGACGTATGTTTGTTTGTTTGTTTGTTTGTTTGTTTGTGTGTGTGTGTGTGTGTGTGTGTGTGTGTGTGTGTGTGTGTGTGTGTGTGTGTGTGTGTGATTACTATTTGTTACAGGGAGGGTCACGTGTGTAAGCCACCGAAACAACAGCTCCCTGTCCACAACCAGGCCCCTCGACCTTTCTGTGGTTTACCCCTGCAACTTATGCCGAGGTTCAGCCCACTGCCAGCACATGTCGACCGCTATATATATATATATATATATATATATATATATATATATATATATATATATATATATATATATACATCATGTCATTACTCCATTGTGTGTATACTCACGCATCTTCAAGACTAAGTCAGGTAACCATTTATCTACCAGCCTCAATGGGAGGATGATCAGCTGGGATTGGCTGTGGGCCTTCTGCCGTGCAGCACATGTACAGCAACGTGGCCAGAAAGTGTGCCACCTTGCATAGCGGGACTGGCATACCCCCCTTATATACCACTGTCGGGTCTAACAATACGTACAAGAAATGAGAAATATTCTCATTAACGCTCACAGGAGGATGAGCAATGTGCTTCTTCCTGATGTGAGGTTCTCAAACGAGTAAAGGATTTACCCAAAGTTGGTACAAACTCTCTTAATTCCTTGGTCTTTATCTTTCCTCTGGTAATCTTAACACCATCTCATACATCCTCCATACATAAGATCATACATTCTGGAACACCAGTACGGGTTCTAACGTCACACTTTATGTTCCAGAACTTTATCTGTGTACCCACAAACATTTACATCCAAAATGACCCAAGATAACATCGGCATCGAGAGATAAGGTCATGCCGCCCGCCACCACCGCCTGATCCAGAGGCCAGGACCAACACGAGGCTCGCCAGCCACTGAAATCAATAGGAGATGCAGTAGGCGCCATGCGAAACGACACAACAGATGGCACGTAACGATTCCCTACATACCTCGCCTGCAGCCACTACAAGCTCTCTCTCTCTCTCTCTCTCTCTCTCTCTCTCTCTCTCTCTCTCTCTCTCTCTCTCTCTCTCTCTCTCTCTCTCTCGACCGTTCATCTGCTTCAAAACTGCTTGGAACAGTACGTGCAAAGTGTACCACTTCTAGTAAGATGTGAATGATTACGTAGGCTGTCCCACCAGCTACCTGACTGAGCACAGAAGCAACACGACAGCTTGGTTTGAGACCAAGCTATGAGGGCAGGCAGGCGACCTTCGAAATCACCGTAACGTATATCTGAGGTAAGGTAAGGTCCCAGACGGAGCTGTGGGGGTAGAAGACCTCAGACACCATCGTTAAGTATACGTAAAGGAAGGTTCGGTCCCAGACCGAACTGTGACACTAGCGGACCTCTGTCACCATTGGAAGGTACAGTATATTTGGGATATAAGGTCCCTGATCGAGCAATTGGGGTAGAAGGCCTCCGAGAACGTCACCAGATACACCTACGGTATTTCAAAACTACGGAATGGAATAACACTATACATGTAGTGCCAGATGAACAACAGTAAGCCAGACACTTGCAATCTTTCCTGGGAATAAAATCACAAGATATCAAACTAGTGTAAGAAAAGAAATACTAAATATCCTACAGAAAATCTTATCTAGAGCAAAACTTAGTTTAAATATCCGTCCAAGATGAAGTCCAGCTTGATTCTGGCTTGGCTCTGTGGGAGACACCTGGGGGTAACCAGGGGCGGGCAGTACACGAGACAAACTTGCACAACCCCGGCCTTCCCCAACGTCAACATCCCACAAGGCAAACTGGACCGGAGCGAGCGGCGAGTGCCACACTACTGCAGGTGACACAGCCCGGTATTTCCTGTTATTCTCCAAGGGACACGGCACAATGATCATCACCCTCGTGTCTCCAGCGTATCATTGAAAAGTGACTATAAAAGGGGCGGGAGCGGAAGGCTGGAAATCCTCCCCTCCTGTATTAATTCTCAATAAGTAAGAAACAACAGAAGGAGCCAAGCGAGGATTTTTCCCTCGAAGGCTCAGTTGTCTGTTCCTAACCTTACCTCGCAATGGCGCAAAAGACCCTGAGAAGATAAGTTTGTGTATAATTACCCATTTATACTTTGGGGAGAGAGTTTTACCCTCGTAAGGCCTCATCTCTCATATATTCTACTATCATACAACCTTGAAAACTTCTAAATGCTGTCCACATTTACCATGTCCACATTCAGTTGATTCCGCTCGTCCACCGCTCTTATCCTATAATAATACTTCTTTACGTTTTTCTTTACTACAGTGAAACGGCCTAAGAGGAAACTATACATTAGGGAACAGAGAGACGCAGGAAAACCAAGGGATGAGAGTTATGAAAGACTTATGACACACCCTATCAGATGTTTTGGAGATGCCTAGGGATACAATGAGAGTTTCAGCAAAGTCCCAGAGATAGAGGAGGACCAGAGGTGATTCACAGAGGAAAAATGATCGCCAGTAGAACTGCAAAACCCGGAGCGGTTATTAAAGGGAAGAGAATCCGATTCTAAGAAAGTAAGAGTTAAGGAGAATTTTAAAGATTTTGGTGATAACAGAAGTAAGAGCAATGGGGCGATAATTGGAGGGATCAAAACGGTCTCCTTTCTTAGAGATGAGCTGCACCAAGGCATGCTTCCAAGAGGAAGGAAAAGAAAAAAAAATCTGGGTGTTTGGACGGAAGCGAAACAGGCCTGCAAGGCAGGTCGGAGCTGGTTCAGAGACACACCTCTTTGGGGCTCTCGGAGGCACGTCATCTGGGACATACAGTTTGTCTACCTTCCAGTTAAAACGTGAGAGTACTCAGAGGACCTGACGTGAGGAAGATATAGCTTCAGTGGGAGGAGATGAGGGCGGAGGATAGAAGAATCACCCATACTTGAACTAGAGCATTTCTTTTTTTCAAGCTGACGATGATATTCAGCTCAGAAATATGGCTTCAACAGAAACCAAACATGTAAAGCTACAAGATGACAGAAAGTACTGGATTTGGCACACTGGTGGCAAATGAATTTTGACATTCACCTGCGCAGTTTTACACATCCACAGTAAAAGCGAGAAGGCAGGTTACAGTATAAATTCTGCTGGGCTACAAAAAATGAATAACTTGAGAAGAAAACAGGATAGAGTACAGCGGCGAACTACCAAGATGATTTCTGGACTTAGAAACACATTCTACGAGAGCTGGCAAGACGACTTGCATTCATTCAACATGGAAGAGAGAGGATTAAGGCGTGATATGCTAAACGGCTTTGGAAGTATCGAAAGCTTTGAAATTTTTGATCTAAGCAGCTGTCTGTGTATCTGGTAATGGCTCCAGCAGACTCGTGGGGTAACGTGTTACTTTGAAAGAGGCAAAGTACTTTTTCCTCGAAAGGACTGATGGCATATGGAATGATACCATTTATCAAAGTATTAGTAGATACGTTTAGGATTAAACTTGACAAGTAATTTGCTTCGAATCCATGAATAAGATTACTTGCACCTCCTTAGTTACTTATAAAGTTTGCTGGTATTTTTGCATAAGTCATCAGCTCGTTGCTCTGCTCTTACCACACTGATCTGTGAGTGTCTCTTACCCTCCAGCATCACAAACATACTCGACAGCACCACTAGGACCCCAGTGATCCTTTACTGTTTGTTTACCTTTGTATGATACATCGGGGTAGATGGGAGCGACCAGCCGACGATGGTGGTAGTGGTGGTGGGATCAACATGATGGTGGTAGTGACAGTGGAGTTGTGGTAGTAGTGGTATGGCCAACATTATATACGACACAGTAGTTCCCCGTCATCTCATGTTACACGTTGCTTCCCACGATGGGATACAACACCTGCACAGCTTGCGTACTAACGAAGGTTTCGGAGGTCGTCTACCCCTCACAGCAAGGTCTGGGACTTTACATCACCTTACTTATTCCTTACAATGGTTCCAGAGGTCTACTACCCCCATAGCTCGGTCTGGGACCGTGCCTTGTGGAGTGGATACCTTGTGGAGTCTTCAGGGGCCTTCACCCTCACAGCACGGGCAGGTCCTAGGCTGCAGGATTGGGTCGTTGGTCGACTAAGCTGTTGGAAGCCGCAGCCCTTAGGCCCACATAGCCCCCCACAGCTTGGCTTCTCTGGTACACTTTGTCGGTACTTATTCAGTGAGAGCACTCCTGAATTTCTCTACTGAGCAAGCTATGCTGTTTCTGAAGATAGACTGCAAGATGTTGATGTTTTTGGCCCCAGAGTTGTTCTTTCTTTTCGTTCATAAGGCGCCTTTGGATTTCAGAGGTAGTATTTTACAAAGTCCTCCATGTCTGTCGTGCCAGTAGGACGTTATTTCTGAATGTAGGTTGGGAACCATACCTTCCAGGATTTTCCAGGCACTGATGATGATATAGCTCTCCCGTCTTCTTTGTAATGAATATAGCCTAATTTTTCTTCTTTTATCGATCCCATTGATTTAGTTCCTTTACCACATTGATGTGGGCTGTGAAAGATCTCTGGACAGTTTCAAAGTCCTCAATTTCGCCCTCCTTGTAGGGCGATGTTAGAACGCAGCAATATTTAGTTCGTGAAACAATTAGTGCCTTGAATACTATCATCACTGATATTTCTTCCCTTGTCTTGAAGGTCCACAGGATCCAGCCTGACATCCATCTGCATAAGGCATTCGTTGCTTCGTTGAAGGTTAGGTCGTCAGACATTATTTTACTCCGAGGTCTTTCACAATATTTATCTGGTTTATGATAGCGTCTATGTCTGTCTGATATTCTAAATTGTTTTTGATTTCTTCAGTTTCCCATACTGAAGGAGCGAAAAATTGTCTCCACCGAGCAGAAAGTTGTTTTCAGTTGCTGAGTTAAAGACTTCTCTTATGTCTCTTTGTAGCCTTTCGGCATCTTCATACTTATCCTTGTTTCATCTGCAAAGGATGATAAAGAACTGTGGCTCGTGTCCGCATCAGTGTCAGACATAAGAATGAGGAACAGGAAGGGTGCAAGTACAGTACCTTGGGGGACTGAGCTTTTTACTATAGACACCTAACCTCACTTTACTTATTCCTTACGATGGTTTTAGAAGTCTTCTACCCCCACAGCTGGATATGGGACCTTACCTTACCTTACGTGTTCCTTACGATGGTTTCGGTGGTCCTTTCCCCCCCACAGCTTGGTATAAGACCAAGCTGTCGTGCTGCACCTCTGACCTGTACTGACACTTTCCAAAGCACTTGTTCTCTCCCGCCTGGGATACAGTCGCGCACTAACATCACTATGCGTCGCCAAAGCACTCCTGAGGTAGACAATATCCAAAGGTTCTTTAATGTCCTCAACAGTTAAGATGAATACACGAGCCACTGGAACAGACTTCAAACCTCTCACACTCTAGAACGTAGTCTCGCAGTGGTATCAAAACATACATAGTTAAGATACTGGAATAGGTGATGCCTAAGCTGCATAAACGATCAAACTCACAGACCGACTGGAATAATGATATTAAATCCACTGGAGAGAAGAGATGCTGGAGAAAACATTAAGACTATCATAAACGTCAGGGGCCCACATCTCTTCAACCTATTGTTTGCATTCTCTTTTTCATAAGTAGCCGACAAGGCTTGGGCAAAAACATGCTCACTCGTGGCCATCTGGGATTAAAGAAAAATTAATAGTATGATGAAAATAATATATGAGAATTTTAATCTGAGCTCCTCGGGTATTCAAAGAGCTGGCTGTTTAGATGGCACGGTTGTAGGTTGAGGGAAAGAAGAGACCTCCAGAGATTTGCTGTTCAAGGAAGGCTGCAGATATGATAACGGGTCCAGCCGGGACCTGAGTGGCTGGGACACACGCAGAAACACTCACGGAAGTAAACATAAGGTACATCACTGGAAGAGCCCACACGACTGGTTCACAAGAGACGTGGACAACTTCCTTCAAGGTGTACCAGTCCAGCTGGGAGTTGCACAACATGCAGTTGATACAGACTGGCAGCATCAAACAGTGTGGTGAGCGAGGCCCTCAACAAGGAAGATTGGTCACAGACTGAGCTGCGAGGGTACAAGACAACCCTGGAAACAAGCGTAAGGTGCACGCATGGTTGAGGTAACTGCACGGTGCTCTCAATGCACCATTACAGTGACCCACACCCTCGCCAGGAGGTGTCTTTTCTGGGAACATCTACCTTGATGCTACATGGCGATGGTTCGAGGCTCTTGTGGGTCGATTTACTCCAGGCGTCATTACGCACCCCAGCAACATCATCAGTGATGACCCTCTGTTACTTCCTGGTCGGTGGGTGGGTGGGTGGGTCAGTTGGCTGCTGGTTCCCTGGTTGGTCATTTGGCTGGTGGGTGGGCAGGTAGATTAGTGGACTGATAGACGGGTGGGTAAGTGAGAATGACGATGAGTTGGGTGGCCCGTAACACGCCGTTACATGGTCAGTGTGTAGTAATCAGGTAAGTAGGTACGTGGATACGTTAACAAGGAGGTATGTAAGTCTACAACCAGCAAGAGTAATTAATAGTCAAGCACGTACGGTAAGACAAAAGTAAGAGGAGGTTAAGTACGAAAGTTAATACATAATATGGTCCGGTAGGTAAGCAGACAAATAACTAGAGGGATAAGCAGTAAGGCAAGAATGTCTGGCAGGATGGCTAGTGGCGCAAGGTAATGTAATCAAAACAGAGGAGGGGAAAGTGGAGGAGGTAGTGAGAGGGATGCAAGAGAGGAGCGAACACGAGACTGCAGAATGGCGCAACGTGCTGGACCATCGCCTGGCTGACATCTGTGGTCGCCTGATGCTGGGGTCAACCATCTCTCTCTCTCTCTCTCTCTCTCTCTCTCTCTCTCTCTCTCTCTCTCTCTCTAGATCTAGATCTAGATCTAGTCCTTGTGCACGGCCACGTCTTTTAAAGCTACATGGCCACTTTGGTGCTCCAGTCATGCAACAAACATACACCAGCGAGAAGACAACACAAAGGTCTTGGTTAGAACGGGCGAAAGGAGCACTTTACACGAGACGAAGAAGAGCTGCAGACCTTCTGACGAACCCACAGCTCACCCAGCACAGGAAAGAAAACGTATAAAGTAAATTATCGAACACAGACCATCAACTAAAAATGTCATATGAAACAGGAAAAGGAAGAAGACAAAAAAGCCATATATTGAATAAGAAATTGCTCAAAATACTTTGAACCATACACAAAACACGAATCCAGGACCACAAACTCCCATTAGCCCACTTAGACACTGAAGGTAATTTTACAGACGACTGCCAAGAGACAAGTGAGATCCTAAGAAGGCATTATGTATCGATATTCAGCGGGCTACAAACATCAAGAAAATGACCCAACAGACTTCTTCCCAAAGAGTAATCCCACAAGTGTACACACAGCAGATATCACCACCTCAACTCATGATTCTGAGAGGGCTATTGAGAGCATACCCATGCACTCGGCCCCAGGCCTGGACTTCTGGAACTCAGTTTTCACAAAGAAATGCAAGCCACTTCTAGCAGGTGCACTAAATATCATCTGGAGACAAAGCTGGAATCTAGTGTCAAGACACTAACCCACAACACAAAGTTTCAGGCACAGCAGGGCCAAAAAACTATCGACCGATAGTATTAACGTGACACCTTATCACAATCTTCAAAATAATCTTGAGAGGTAAACTGAATGAATTAAATGTATTGATCAATCTACATAACCCAGGACAGAATGGTTATAGGGCGGGAAGATCTCTCTCTCAGTTGCTTGGCCAATATGATTGTTGATGCTCTGGTAAACAAAGAAAATGCAGACGCGACCGACAGAGACTTAACGAAAGCATTTGACATGTGAGGTCATAGTGTCGTAGCACATTAAATGTGGAAGCAGGGAATACCCGGAAAAACTAGGATATATATATATATATATATATATATATATATATATATATATATATATATATATATATATATATATATATATATGAAGGTGCGCGTTCATATACACTTTATTCGTATATATATATATATATATATATATATATATATATATATATATATATATATATATATGGTGGCTGATTCATGTGAGAAACTGCAGAAGCTGGTGACTGAGTTTGGTAAAGTTGTGGAAGAAGAAAGTTAAGAGTAAATGTGAATAAGAGCAAGGTTATTAGGTACAGTAGGGTTGAGGGTCAAGTCAATTGGGAGGTGAGTTTGAATGGAGAAAAACTGGAGGAAGTGAAGTGTTTTAGATATCTGGGAGTGGATCTGTCAGCGGATGGAACCATGGAAGCGGAAGTGGATCATAGGGTGGGGGAGGGGGCGAAAATTTTGGGAGCCTTGAAAAATGTGTGGAAGTCGAGAACATTATCTCGGAAAGCAAAAATGGGTATGTTTGAAGGAATAGTGGTTCCAATAATGTTGTATGGTTGCGAGGCGTGGGCTATGGATAGAGTTGTGCGCAGGAGGATGGATGTGCTGGAAATGAGATGTTTGAGGACAATGTGTGGTGTGAGGTGGTTTGATCGAGTAAGTAACGTAAGGGTAAGAGAGATGTGTGGAAATAAAAAGAGCGTGGTTGAGAGAGCAGAAGAGGGTGTTTTGAAATGGTTTGGGCACATGGAGAGAATGAGTGAGGAAAGATTGACCAAGAGGATATATGTGTCGGAGGTGGAGGGAACGAGGAGAAGAGGGAGACCAAATTGGAGGTGGAAAGATGGAGTGAAAAAGATTTTGTGTGATCGGGGCCTGAACATGCAGGAGGGTGAAAGGAGGGCAAGGAATAGAGTGAATTGGAGCGATGTGGTATACAGGGGTTGACGTGCTGTCAGTGGAGTGAATCAAGGCATGTGAAGCGTCTGGGGTAAACCATGGAAAGCTGTGTAGGTATGTATATTTGCGTGTGTGGACGTGTGTATGTACATGTGTATGGGGGGGGGGTTGGGCCATTTCTTTCGTCTGTTTCCTTGCGCTACCTCGCAAACGCGGGAGACAGCGACAAAGTATAAAAAAAAAAAAAAAAAAATATATATATATATATATATATATATATATATATATATATATTCCGGTTATCCACGAAAAGCATTATGGTGTTTCTCCCTCTACATCAGATCTCACATTGTCCGAAATCAGAAGTGTGTGTGTGTGTGTGTGTGTGTGTGAGGGTGCTGACAACGTCACGTTAGTATCTGATATGATTCCATGAAATTCCCATTCACAATAAATGACCACCAACGACTCTATTGAAACATGATGTCAAGGTCTGTGTCTTGATGCACTATGAGCAATAATCGTGACACAGGAATTTACATCAGAACCCAACTGAGTAGAACTAACAAGGGAATCGATACCAACAAGTTATTTACATCATGTGAGTGAGTATTTAAGTTACGTAACAGATAAGATAAGCGGAGGAGTTCGATATCAGTCGTGGGCTCCACCAACAGGGCTACGTTGGACGCGTACTTACGGTAGCGTTGAAATTCCAGACCAGACCATTGTGGACGGGTGCATCCCGCCACCTCCTACACTGTGTGTCAGCGGCTGACAAATCTACTTTCGTCAGCAGAAGTTACACGTAATTTGCCCAGGATAAACATTCCGTCTAAAGTGATCAACAGAGTGAATGACACTACTGGTAATAATAGGTCGGTGTCAGCCGAACAACGTAGAGCCTTGTGTTCTCATCCTACCAGCTTCACGTTGCGGACCGAGGACGTATGCAGCTCCTTAGGAAATTATGGTCGTCCGTCTGTATTCCTCTGAGCTAGACTAGAATCCTCTTCCTCCTCCTCCTCCTCCATATAAACCCCGCTTGTGTCATCTTCATCCTCCCCCTGATACTCCCCTGCATTAGCCTGAAATCCTCCTTCCTCAGGTACACTCTCCTGCTCCTCCCTCAGGTCACTCTGCCCCACCCACGTCCCCTGTATTATCCTCAGGGTGACACAGTATACCAGCCGTCCGCTGGAACGCAGTTAGGCGAAAATTACGTAGACGCTAGATCGTAACACATACGCCATGGGTCTCTAACGCGTACGCCGTGGGTCCCTAACACATACGCCATGGGTCTCAGAATGCGCGACGTGAAAAAAAAGTCAGTTGTGGGCCTGGGTAAGGTGAAATAAGAGACCTTACTTCACAAACACCTCATGAAAGACCGTCTAGATTACATCGTACTTGGCGGAAGATTAAGGACAGTTCCCGCCAAAACCTCGTAAAATTACAATATATTTCCCTAGCTCGATGGTGGTGACGGAGGCAGAACTCTCACCCTGTGTGACACCTTGACCTGCGCCTCCTCCATGTAATGAATACAGAGCTTCCAAGATAAATATGGAATCCATCATAAAACGTGAGACACGATACCTTTGAGCGGCCGGCGGGTTTATCACGAGCACAGAAACACAACATACAGGCCGGCAGGCCAGAGTTACGTAACGCAATTACACACACACACACACACACACACACACACACACCAGTATGGAGGCTGGCCCACCTCAGTAACAGATGGACCACGACACGGATGAACACAGTAACACCTGATTGCAGCAATGAGCGATTATGGTGAATGAAATAAGCCCGAAGGATAATCTGCAGATAACTAGGAATTATTCATGAGGGACGAAACAATGGAAGAACGTCTGGAAATTGATCACACAGGAACATACACACAAGACAAATATCACTGAGTGACAGTGGCAAAAAGGAGGACATCAATGTCTTCCTACGAGACAAAAATACGTTACGAGACTTGTCGTCAGGTGGCAGCAATGTCGACGAACCAAGTATATTTGTCGAAGGAAGTGGAGGAGACAGACCGTACAGTACACGTGAGGTACCACACAAACCTCAGGGTAAACAAGAGATGAGCCAGATGTGGGGAATACGATCAAAAAGACACCTGTATGCAGTCATCAAATCGAGGCTTAACAAGGAACAAACCACTTAACGCACACACGGACAATAATCTGGAGATGAGAGACACACTACAGCAACAGTGTGGATCTGTTCAGTAAGGCAAAAAAAAAATATATATCATCGTAAAATTAATGGATCTGGTTGAATGATTAAACGGTAATCTTCCATGGATCACGAAGGCAAGTTGGCCACCATACCAACGCCCTTCACGAGGGCAGAGCAAGGCCATCCATCCTGCTCCAGGACCAGAACTCTTGCAGGCTTCTACAAGAAGTGCTAAGCACCACTACCCCGGGGCGCTCAGCACACTACAACAGAGACAGAGTCTGAACTCTGGCGCTGATAATGACGACGTGAATCTGACAGACTTATCCCCGCTCCATAAAGGAGGAAGCAAAACCCTTCCAAATAAACTTCCAGCCAACAACAACAAACATAACACATTAAGCAACACGCAGAAGAGTCCTAAGATGTTAAATGATGAAGATATAAATCCTACAAAAGACAAAGAACTATGGCTTCATGGCGGGCACACCAGGCCTATCAAAGGTGTTCGATCATCTACAGTGAAACTGTGAGGGTTGTTGAAGATCAACAAGACGTTCTTATACTCTATACAGACTCTTTAAAAGCACTTGACAAATATGATCACGGCGTCATAGCACAGGAAATACTTCAAATGCTGATCAGCTGACGAAATGGGCAGATGAATTTACAACTTGATAAGTAACATGTTATAACAACAATATTGTAAATCAGTATATTTGTGCCTCCAAAGTAAACAGTCTGTGTTGCCCAGGGAACTATTCTTGCACCTCTACTTTTTCTCACACTCACACTTAATACAAACGTAAACATAATACAGAGGTACAGACGGACCAGTGTTTGTAAACAACATCAGAATAAGTTAGAAAATGTCGTCTGCCGAGAATTCTACGAGACCAACTATGGACATAAATCAATAACATGAAGTTAACAGAAAATGAACTTCAAGGTATGAGGGAAGTGGGTAAATCAAACCTCGTTAGAATAACAGAGAGAGAGAGAGAGAGAGAGAGAGAGAGAGAGAGAGAGAGAGAGAGAGAGAGAGAGAGAGAGAGAGAGAGAGAGAGAGAGATGAATGAAATATCTATGATTATATCTGATGACATCTTCAGCGAGCACCAAAGAATACTTCTCTCCGCTTCAAGAATGGTAGGCTGGATTCTGTGAGCCTTGACGACGAGGAGATGAGCAACTAGCGATCAGTTTTTACAGATCATTTAAACTTTAGGTGAAATTAATAATGTTTTGCCAACACGACGAACAAAACTGCCAAGTGACAAGATGTACCAAAGACGATTCCGTTTTTTTTTTTTTTTTCACATGCCACTTAAACTCGGTCAAATCTCAACCCTACCGTCGTCAACTACAGACAGCGACAACCACAGACAGCGACTGAGGCTGTTGTCTTGGGTGCACACGAGTAACACACATCATGATTGACACGTATTAAGTCATGGCAGCAACGGGTCTCAATCTGTACGAGAAAGACTGTTCTCAATCTGTTCGACGGACATCATTCTATGTCGAGATGACTGGCGTGAAAGACTGAAATATATCACCACAGAATATGATAATGTGCCGTACATATGATCGGAGAAGACATTGTAAACATCCAGGTGTTGAAACGGCTCAACGCATTACCTGCAGGTACGATCGTAGACGCACTACAGTCCACACACTCCTAGTATCTCCAGAGGTACCTGGCCAGCCAGGTTGTGAAGGGAAACAAGCGTAACCGATCAGAAATATCACCAGCACAGCTTGATCTCACAGCCTTAAGCTATGAAGGCAGACAGATCAGCCTCCCACAGATCAAGTTGAAGCTCAGCTCTGCGTAAGCTATCATGGCCCTCGTCTCGGGAAAGGGATTACATTTCTCCGTTAGCTTGACTTGAGTTCTCTCAACATTTTCCTGGTACACATCACATGCCCCTCCGCTCCACTGGACATAATCTGACGGAGGGGGATGGTCTTTGTACATTGTGGTTTCTTCTCCAGCAGTTCCGACGTCTTTAAAGAGGCAACAAAAACTATAAGAGCCATGTCTGCAGCGCCCGCCGGTGGACGTGGTTTAAACATCGTACCGATTGGTGGTTTGGCGTTCAATTTAACAGCGTCTCAGTCGCCAGCTTATTATCTCGCGCACAGAGTGGATGATTTATATATATATATATATATATATATATATATATATATATATATATATATATATATATATATATATATATATATATGTATATATATATATATATATATATATATATATATATATATATATATATAGAGAGAGAGAGAGAGAGAGAGAGAGAGAGAGAGAGAGACAGAGAGACAGATATATGTGGTGTGCAGAGAACTGTGAGACAAAACATTGTTTGTTGTTGAGGTGGAAGAAGCACTGAAAACCTGTGCCATTAGCAAGAGGTCTCTGCCCTCCGATGATTCGGTCGTTAGGAAAGTTGTGTTCTAACTGCCTTCACGTTTTGATGACCACATTACGATCCTTAGGCATGATGGCATGACCTTTTGACCTGAAGAAGGCTAGGCCATCGAACTCGAGAGTCGTACCGTCATTCACAGGTCGTACCGTCGAGGTCATGAGGTTAATTTAAGAGGCATTTCAAACCCCTTTTGTTCGCTCATCTTCGCCAGAAGTTGCTAAAGACGCAGTTTTCCTGTTCCAGCTCAATAAAAAACCTTCTTTCTCTCTGCTCAGGGCAAATTATCACAGATCACAGAGAAAACTGGTCCTGCCATTATCATCAGAATATTCACCATCTGAGGTATTCATCAGGTATTCGCTATTCATCAGGTCTTCACTAAAGATCTGAGCTCTTACAAAATAAGCCTTGTCAGCTTGTTAGCTGGCTGGTTGTTTGGGCTTAAAGCCCATCAACTACCAGGGGTCCATACAAGGCAGTCATCGTTAAGCTTCACCCACCAACGGGGAAATAAAAATCTTAAACACCTTCTTCAGGCGTTAAGGATGATTGTAAGACATCATACATCCTCATTATACATCTGGCTCTTAGCCAATAGGAAGCATTTCACCCAAGCTTTATATTCGTAGTGACAAGGTGTTCCCTAAACGCGAATTTCTGGTGATATGTTTGTGATCATGGATAGAATATTGAAGCATTTAAGAAAAAAAAGTTAAGTAAATATTATTTTTCATATAAAAAATCACTGAAGTAACAGCATGAAAGATATTTTCTTTAATCATTTACGCTGTCTCTTCTATCATTTATAATGTTACAGGAACGTAAGTAACTGCACATGCACGTCTGTAATGACTAAATATCAATGAACGAAAACAATTTTTTTATTCACCAAGTGTGAGCCTAACTGCAGGTGAGGACACGACCAGGGCGGCAGGCGGGTCGTGACGGGAGTAGGCAGGAGGGCGTGGTCGTGTGACGACCTAAATCATGATGGTTGTCCACACCCGCCACCTCTCACACTGTCCTTGGCTCCTGCCGGGGCAGTGCGGGACTGTGTCAGGGAGGGTGAAGACTGGAGGGAGGTAGAGGAGGAGGAGGAGGAGGAAGATGAGCGGCAGCAGCAACAGGAGTACTTAGATTAGCAGGAAGAGGAAATGCGACCCAGCAGGAAGACAGGTCGAGACTTTTGGGGAAGAGTGACTGAAGAAAACACTTTCTTCTGTGTGATGACCAGAGGGCAGGAGGGAGTCCAGGGCACAGGCAGGGTGCGTCCGTGAGCCACTGGCACGGTAACTGCTCCTGCTGGGGAGGACACAGGCAGGGCGTATCCGTGAGCCACTAGCACGGTAACTGCTTCTGCTGGGGAGGACACAGGCAGGACGTGTCCGTGAGCCACTGGCACGGTAACTGCTTCTGCTGGGGAGGACACAGACGAGGTGCGGCAGTGAGCCACTGGCACGATAACTGCTCCTGCTGAGGAGGATGATACACCGAGGTGGCACGCGCACTCCCACACCCACAACACGTGCGTCTGGAGGCAGGATGAACGCTGCCCAACGATTGAAAAATAAAAATCCACTCATAAGTGAGTCGTGTGAGTATCTGTGTGAGTACACAGGCGCCTCTCTCAGGAAGATAACAGTCGGGAATCCCTGTCAGGACGAGGCTGCTTGGTCGGGAGGTGATGAAAGAAACATAATGACACAGTGGTGAAGAAACAGGTGAAATTACAACTTTAGCGACCATGTGGACGATTGTGGTACTGGTGTGGAGGTGAAGGGGTAGAGGTCACCAGGAGGTAGTGACCATGAGCCAAGGTGTAGCTGGGGTAGTGCAAGACACTAGGGTTAAAGTTGTACCTATAATGCTACTACTACTTATACTACTACTGCTACTATCACTTATACTACTACTAATACTACTACTATTGCCGATAATAATAATAATAATAATAATAATAATAATAATAATAATAATAATAATAATAATAATAATGAAGCTTTAGACAAATAGTGAAAATATACAGAGGAAATACAACAATCTAAACAGTGGACTTATGAAAAAAAGTGTGTAAGGGATTAAACACCCTGGAGGCAAAATTGGGATGACAGCTGATGATGTTTATAGTGGCTGAGACTGTGAACAGATACTGTAGGATGGGGCTGGATGCAGCTCTGACTCCGTATTGCAACACGAAGACGCAGGTTCTCAGGTAGCAGAAGATGACGACGGTGGTGATGATGATGTAACACTCTTTGTTTTTCTTTCCGAATGGCTGAAGAAGGTCTACGCTGTGTGAGGAAAACCAGGAGGTGGAGTATAAGGTCTACACTGTATGAGGATTACTAGGATAGGGAAGTATAAGGTATGTGGGGATGATAACTGGAAGGTTTGATGGTGGAGGTGACGTGTTCCTTCCAGCTTAAGTGACACCGAGAAGCTTGGTGGACCGCACAGCCTGGATGGGGCTGGGGTTCTGGTGAGGCAGGCACGGGGTAGGTCATGATTCATGGTTGGGTTGATGGTAACGTGGTTGGCAGTGGTCCAGTTCTGGGAGCTTTATAGTCGTCGATGTCCTTGCATCAAGCAGGTGCATCCCTTTGTGTTCATAATGAGACGCCACAGGTGAGGGACTGGAAGGTGCAGATGGCTCCACAGGAACGTATATCCTGCTGATGCTCACAGAGGAACTCTGCGAGCTATGGAATTAGTGTCCTCCGCAGTCCAAGGTTGATGGCTTTGTTGATGATCATGTTCTTGGGGGGACAAGGTCGTAAGCTAGTGGAGGTCTGGTTAATGAAGGAGAGGAAGGGTAGAATTACTGGTCCCTGGTGACAGGTAGAGGAGGTTTGGTTGGTGAAGGAGAAGAGGGTTGGGATTACTGGTACCTCGTAGTGGTTGTGGTGAAGGTATGAGGAAGGATGCGAGGCATGCAGCCCCTCTGGGTCCAACTTGGGTAGAGCGCCACAGTGGCACACCCCAGGCCAGACAACTCAGCAGGAAGGACGTGCATGAGTAATGGCGAACAGTAAGGGGCAGTGAGAGGTAAAGGTGTTACCCACTGGGGAAGGGAACGGGTGTTAGAGAGGGGTGTGGGTGTGTATGTGGGGTGGAGTTGACAGTGAGGGTGGGAGTGTGGGTGTGTATACAGGGCGGGGGTGGCAGTGAGGGGTGTGTTGGTGTTAGTAAGAGGGGATGTGGTATTCCTAAGGAGGGAGGCGGGAGGAGGGAACAGAGGGAAAGTGCTCCAGTGTTTGCCAGTGATGGGCGTGCGTCATCGAGGGAAGGCGGAGGTCGCAGTAACAAGCCAGAGTGTTCGTTAGAAGGAGAGAGGAGAGAGGAGTGTTATAAGGGGCGGTGGTGATTGTAGAAGCTGGAAACGTAAAGGTTGAGCGAGTGTATTAACTAGCGGTCAAGGGTGCTAGTGAGGGGCAGGAGTGTTGGTGATGGGAAGGGATGTTCGTGATGGGCTAAGGTTTTACTTATAATCCACTGTGATCAATTCACTCGGCCACGTCGTATACTGTTTTGGCTGATTTACAATACAATTTTTCTGTCTATTATGAGCAGTGTGTGTGTGTCCCAGATGATGATGTTATATGTAAAGTCTGACAACCCAACGTTGCCTTACAACCTGTACAACCTTAACCACCATAACTCAATGATAACAACACAAATCTGCTTCACAACATGTGATGATTAACAACCCACTGCTCCCTCACCATACATACAACCCGTCATTATCATCATGTTAGTTCCACTACAAACGCTCCTTTGGGTTACAACCTCCACGCCTCACAACTTCACTATACCCAAAACCTCACACCACTTTACAACCTCCCACTAACTCACAATCCCTCACCACCTCACATCCACCATTAACTCACACTGCCTTATAACCCATATTCAACGGTTTCCATTACCACATCTTGCATATTAACAACTGCCACTGCCTTAACCCTCCATACCGTGCAGCCTGACCCTTATCGCCCCCTCGTACAACACCAGACTTCTCTACAACATCGCAAACCATAACCCACTCACCAACCCTTCCTCACAACCTAAACTACCTCAGACAGCTACACTGCCTGACGACTCTGTGTCACAACCTTAAGGCCTCTGCTGCATTACAACACTCATTCCTGATACTTTTTCACAACCTCTCTAACTCCCAGAACCAAACACTGCCTCACACACTTCCGCTACAACCAAGACCCTCACAGCTTTAAAGTCCTTCAACTCACCCACAACCCAGAACTTTCCACTGCTGAAAATCGTGTCACAACTGCTCAACCCAACCTAACCTTGCAACCCTCTACTAGCGGAATGAATTCTGTGGCCGCCATGGTGTTAACAATTAACATACGTTGCCACACACCCTCATAAAAATGAATTTATTATAGAAGACTTGACGTATAATAGTGAACTGACAAGTTAATTATAACAGATCACACCCGCTGAGGCGAATATATATTTGTGTCTGAGAGCGAGTTTCATGTTTCATATATATATATATATATATATATATATATATATATATATATATATATATATATATATATATATATATATATATATGAATGTATATATTCCTCATACAATCTCAGTGGCGATGTCACATTTACATTTTAGTTCTGTGTAAGTACTCGAAGGTTCCTCTACACTATATTTTCCCTGTGGAGTCCACAAGGAAAACATAGTAGATGGTAAAAGTTCAGTGTGTGTGTGTGTGTGAGGGGGGGTGAGATGGGGCGGAAGAGTTAGAGCCAGAATCATTTAAAGTTTAATTAAACGAAAATAAGTATTTAAAAATAGTGGATTTATCCGTTGGAGAGTTAGCTATAGGTTGTTCAGGTCAGAGGAGTGGAGGAAAGGTGGAATCACAGACGTTACTGGAGATGTTTCTGGTTAAAGAAAAGAAAGATTTGTCAGAAAAGTCGTGAAATCAGCATATTTCTTTTTCTAATTAAGGCGTGTGCTTGAATTTACGAAGAACAGCTTTGCACTAACTCCGAACTGAAATTCAAATGGAGTTGGTTTCAGGGGAAAGGGAAGAGCTTCGTGAACCATTAGTCTTACTCCCTGATATGACAGACGTCAGGGCAGGGGCGATCGAACCATGACTGGGAGAGAGAGAGAGAGAGAGAGAGAGAGAGAGAGAGAGAGAGAGAGAGAGAGAGAGAGAGAGAGATTTAGTAGAAGAACGGGATGTGGACCCCCCCATCCAAGCCAAGATAACCTCCGCTGTACGTTCAGCACAATGTGAGGCATCCCGACCAGAGAAAATCATCGGAGCACCTGCGCAGGTATGACCGCTAAGTCTCCTCCAAAGTCCCAAAACTGGCGTTTCGAGGGGAGCATAGAGGAATGGCGCGCCTGATTATATTAAAGACAAACACGGTTATGATCGAAGGACCCTAAGGGAATGTAATAAATAGTGTATTTACATCTAGAAGGTTCAGAAGCTAAAAGAGATCGAGGGTGCTAGAAGACAAAGGTTTATGACGGACTTGTGGTGGGTGTGTGATTATCTGTTCCAGAATGTTGTGGTGGGAGACATCAGAAGGGCCTCGGCTCCGCCGGGATCATCCCGGGTACAGCCAAGCCAATTGAAATCCCCTGCATACAAGATTCTAGCACATGGATGTGAGGACAGCAGTGCTTCGTGGTAGGAACTCGAATGGTCGGCGAGCTGTACTTAGCTGAAGGAAGTGGAGGCAGGGGATAATGTGCGCAACACATGTTGAGAGCCAGAACCCGTAACATCAAAGTTAGGAGACTCATTGTCCCACGAGCCTAGCAGTGAGGGCATTTGCATTACAGTGGGCACAGACTCCACTCCCAAGGCGAAAACACTGGTCGAGAGTAAAGACAGAGATGTGATAGTGTAGATGGGAAGTGCTATTGAAATGCTGGGTTTCAGGGAGACGATCAAAGAAGGAAGTGGAGAGATGTTGTTCCACAAAAGGAAGTTAGATCTATGATCAGTATCTAGTAGAGTATAGTAGGTTCCAATCGCTTGATAACGGTCGTGGTAAATGCTTTCAGGCTCTCCCTTTCACCATAGACTCCTGATAACTTAATCATACAAGTGACAAAAACAAGAGAGAATCGAGGTTTCGAATGGAGCCTATGCTGGCATCCAAGGCAAGGTACTGAAGAGCCAGGGGGATCCAGACCAAGTAAAACGTTCCAGTTTTCTGCTGGTTGCCAGACTGGCAAACTGTTAACATGACATTTTAACACAGTTTATGAAGCAGTGGTTGATGCAGAACTGCCAGCATTTCATGAAAGGCATTTACGGCAATTCACGGAATTATGGCTTAAAATTTCCTGTGCTCCTGTGGTTATGTGGTAATCATACAAGTCCTTGTTGAGAACGGAACATATATGGTAGGCAGGGAGGGAGAAGCGCTTGTTTCATTATCTCTAACATCCACTAACCCGACGGTCACGTTCCATCGTATGTACGCAATAGCAAGTGTAACTCGTATGAACAGAGCATATATATATATATATATACTTTACAAACACTTCAACTGCACCAGCCTGCTACCCCTGTCTTGTCTAGTCAACCAGCCAGTCAGAAGGCAGTACAACAGAGCTGAAAACCACACTTCAGCAAAGCACTTAGAGCAATCAGCTGTTGCTTAACGACCACAAGCACTCGCCAGCGGCACAATATAAGAATAAAGAAATATTACCAATAAAAAATAATCGACTTAATATGCGAACCACTCAGTTTCTTACATCGGCACTGTGACCCCTCCCACCCAAACCACTTTATACAATCGACAACAAATTCTTAAGCAGATGTAAAATTAAATTACCGCTGCTTCACACTTTAGAAATCCTCATTTCCTACAGTTGCCTTCTCTCCAAGCAAGCACGACACTGACAAGTTTCAAGCACCCGGCCACCCAACATGAGTCTCATATTCTCCTCCACCTGAATTACACACAGCACAGACTAGGCTCCCCAGGCATTGGGGTGACACAGTCTCGCCTCTCGGTCTGGACAGAACCCACCTACCCATCCCAAGTATTACAAATATCGATTCACTGTAACACAACGTTCGTTTTCTAATTGTCCTGAGCTCATCCCACGTCTTGATCTATGGACGTAACCGACTACCTGAGCGCTGCAGATGCCCAAGAGAATTGGATCTAGGGGCAGGAAAGACAGGTTATATATATATATATATATATATATATATATATATATATATTACTTCGTCTGTTTCCTTGCGCTACCTCGCTAACGCGGGAGACGGCGACAAAGTATAATGATAAAAGAATATTACTTCGACTTGTTTGTTGCTTTGAGAGTGCAGATGTATGATGAAGATTAGCATCAGTGTAATTAGGAACCTCTTGTTTAATGGATTTGTTACCAGACATGCTCGTGTCATCATGAGAGAGTAAGTAAACATACACTCAGGACAAGTACAATATATCTGTCAGTAAAAAAAAATATATATATAAAAACATAAAAACAATAGTAATTAAATGTATAAATGTCATAATGTTGTGCCCAAATCCGAATGGAATTTTTAACAAAAGCTGGCGAAGCCAAATTCGACCACTGAAAATTTTATAGAACCTTAAAAGTAGTCTACAAATCGTAAATCAAAAGTGTCGTATATTTACCTTCTAAATTGTTGGTTAGCTTCACATGATGGATACTGGTATACTTATTGATAAGCTCGTTTGAATTAGTTTTTGGACATTGAAATATGTTTAATAAGTGCCTGCGACAGAGTGAGGCACAGCTTATGATGGGGTCAGGGGAAACCACGAGATTTGTAGGGTCCAGGCTGTGGCTGTGGTGTTGGTGCGGTACACATGACAGATAGAGAGAGAGAGGGTGGATGTGAGCGGATGAGGCCATTTCTTTGTCTGTTCCTGGCGATAGGTAAATAGACAGACAAACATTCGTTGACAGAGGAGAGAGAGAGAGAGAGAGAGAGAGAGAGAGAGAGAGAGAGAGAGAGAGAGAGAGAGAGAGAGAGAGAGAGAGAGTGTTGTGCAGGGCTGGTGTAGGCATTATCCCACTAGGAACCACTGCCCTCAGGCCCTCCTCCTCACTGGTTCAAGAACACAAGTGAGCACTCATCTTCTCCCATTGGCCGGAGCCAAGCCAAGCCAAGCCAAGCCAAGCCAAGCCAAGCCAAGCTAAGCTAAGCAGATTCAAGCTAAGGCAAGCCAAGCCAGGCCAAGCCCAGAGCCCCGTCGGCTACCATCTCACATCCGCAGTGAGAATGTGTGATGTTATCTCGTTCTTCAATAACGTTAAGAGTCTAATATTCTGCTTAGATTACAGAGTTGGCCCTCTGGAACGTCGTCCAGGACCATTATCCACTCGTATAGCTGGAACTCAGGGCTTCATTCTCATTTTTGTCTCGGTTGCGATTGTCTTAATATCCTTAAGTACAGTGTTAAAGCAGTGGGGGGAATGACTAGTGGTCCAACACGACTGCCACTGAGGGAATGGCTAGTGATCCAGCACGACTGCCACTGAGGGAATGGCTAGTGATCCAACACGACTGCCACTGAGGGAATGGCTAGTGATCCAACACGACTGCCACTGAGGGAATGGCCAGTGATCCAGCACGACTGCCACTGAGGGAATGGCTAGTGACCAAACACGACTGCCACTGAGGGAATGGCTAGTGACCCAACACGAATGCTACTGAGGGAATGGCTAGTGATCCAACACGACTGCCACTGAGGGAATGGCTAGTGACCCAACACGAATGCCACTGAGGGAATGGCTAGTGATCCAACACGACTGCCATTGAGGGAATGGCTAGTGACCCAACACGAATGCCACTGAGGGAATGGCTAGTGACCCAACACGACTGCCACTGAGGGAATGGCTAGTGACCCAACACGACTGCCACTGAGGGAATGGCTAGTGACCCAACACGAATGCCACTGAGGGAATGGCTAGTGACCCAACACGAATGCCACTGAGGGAATGGCTAGTGACCCAACACGACTGCCACTGAGGGAATGGCTAGTGATCCAACACGACTGCCACTGGAGGACTGACAAGTGACCCAACACAGCTGCCACTGGAGGAATGACTAATGGACCCAACACAACTTATAACCACTATCATCAGTTCTGGTTCGGTCACTGAGAAGTCATTATTCGTGTACTGGAGAATGAGATCTTACCCGTTTTTCTTTTCGTATCATCGGTATTGAAATATACGTTCCTGTCTTAAATACAGCCATACAAAGGTCTATGATCTGACTCTGGTACAGAGGCCACACCTAATTCAGATGCGATCATGAAATATAAATATATATATAAAACCGATGATCTCAAGGTATAAACATCTACTAAATGTGTTGATATAAATCGTAATCAACATTCCAGAGTCCACGGGGGAAGAGGGACAGATGGGCTGGGTGGGAGGGTCAGGCCCCGCCCCTCCTGCAGGAGAGGACCAATGACGGACTCCAGGAGCAGGTTTGGCTGGCTGGTTCCCACGGCCTGGTTCATTCTCCCACGGTGCACGAAACCCCAGGGTCCCAGTCACTGACACCCCCCCCCCCCCCCCCGCCCCCTCCCTCCCACCCACCCAACATTCTACACACCCCCTCCCCTACCCCCCCTAACCCTCCCTCCCTCATCTAGCTATACTCCAGTGAAGCCAAAGGGTTAGTAATCTCGGCTCGTCATCAATCACTGAGGTACAACCATCAATGTAAACATCTCATCATGGGAGAGGACTGTGATCATGGCGGGAGACGGGTGGCTCTGCCTTCTGGGGCGGACTGGGCCACACGCCTCAGGCTCCAGCCTCCCTCTAGTTATTCTAATGACGGATGTGGGTTCGTCTGCCAGACAAAGAGTGTCATGCGGTGTCACAGCATCACCCACTGGACTCATGGTGTCATGCTGTGTCAAAATAACACCTGCTGGACTCTTGGTGTCATGCAGTACCAGGACAACACCCACTGGACTCGGGGTGTCATGCAGTGGCACGACAACTCTGCTGGACTTACGGTGTCATGTAGTGTGTCACAATAACACCTGCTGGACTCAATGAACAGCACCGGACACCTCACCCACGTCTCTTCAGCGTAACCCAACTCGGCAACACACGGCTCTTGTTTCGGCACTCCGAGACACCGGACGAAACAGCTCGTAATCAGACTCATTTACTCTCACTTGAAACACGATATTCGTGACCTAAGTCAACAGCAAAGACAGGACTGTGAAAATTGCCTTCACTTCGAGCCGGTTTCCTTGACAGGAGAGATCCTTGTAATGACTCCAAAAGAGAGAGAGACTTGCAAACACTAACCTAAAAAAAAGTCGCACTAAATATGGCATTGGCTGATGAGTACAAGTTCACGAAGCCTCCTTCCTCTGGGTGCACGATACGCCGCTAGTCAGTGAGCAGTTCCAGCTGGCTGCACTGCTGGCATCACGATACCTGGGCGGTCAACGTACGAGAGGCAGTCACCATGTTCTCCGCCACAATGGTATATAACCAGGGGCTCAGGCCAGGCGGACCTGCATCACTCACTCGGTCATAAATTTGTTTATTAAGAAGGTTTCAGTCATGTGGCGACCATGTCTGATTTGCCAAAGACACGAAAAGTGAAAAAAAAGAAGAGATAAATGATCACTTTATCATTTTTATTAATTTTCAGAAAATTTGACTCTCTTGATTCCGAGACACAGACAGAAAAAACTATATATATATATATATATATATATATATATATATATATAAAGACAATCAGAACCGATGACGGGCTTTGACAGACATACTGCTCATCAGATCGGCACGAAGTGAGGGAACTTTTTCGACAGAGACCAATCCACCAACTTTTTCTGCAAAGTTTTGGTTCAGTCTTCTCAATGGCTGCCGACAAGATTTTATGAAACTTCAGCCAAAGTGGGACAATTTTGCCCTATGGTGGCCATATTGGAGGGTGGATCGGCATGAAATGAGACAACCTGGTAAAGGATCAACCAATGATTATATGTGAAAAGTTCCTCTTCAGCTGGCCCGGTGGTTTCCGAGGAGAAGATTAATATGTGCAAAGTTTCCAGACAGACGATGACATCGACGACAATGACTTTGTTCTCCAATACAATATCTCGTGACCGCAATGCACTTGGATCCATATCTCATGACCGCAATCTTGGATCCATATCTCATGACCGCAATCTTGGATCCATATCTCATGACCGCAATGCACTTGGATCCATATCTCGTGACCGCAATGCACTTGGATCCATATCTCATGACCGCAATCTTGGATCCATATGTCGTGACCGCAATCTTGGATCCATATGTCATGACCGCAATGCACTTGGATCCATATCTCATGACCGCAATGCACTTGGATCCATATGTCGTGACCGCAATGCACTTGGATCCATATCTCATGACCGCAATGCACTTGGATCCATATGTCGTGACCGCAATGCACTTGGATCCATATCTCATGACCGCAATGCACTTGGATCCATATGTCGTGACCGCAATGCACTTGGATCCATATCTCATGACCGCAATGCACTTGGATCCATATGTCGTGACCGCAATGCACTTGGATCCATGTGTCGTGACCGCAATGCACTTGGATCCATGTGTCGTTCAAAGTCGCGATGCCATTCTAACAGGAGTGTTCCAACTGCTGGTCAGTCCAGGCTTCAGTCGCCTCTAGAAACTCACCATCATCCTCTCACCGGTGACCACACAGGCGAGACTTATACACACGAGTCACTAGGGCCAGGTCTGGCCTGTTAGGGAGGATGGCAGACTTGCCTGAAATCACAGACACGAGTAGCAACTGGTGCCATACGGGTGGAGGACCATCATGTTGTCATGATGTAGGAACATACCATTCGTCAGCCAACGTGATAGTCGGCGATCCTTGGTTATACGTGGCACACGGTCAGTCAACAGCATCCCTCCAACATCCTAGGAAATCGAGTCTTCCGGCTGACTGGTGCGTTCGGAACACCTTGAGGGTCGGGGAATTCAAATGTCTCAGCTTGGATTCTAGGACCTAATGATACATCCAAACCTCATCCTCTGTACCCAGATAGGAAGGAAAGTTGCCTGGACTGGTTTCATGGAGTCCAAACAGCGAGCGACTTGAGGCCACCCTCGATCCTGAGCACTGAGGGTTTTGGGAACTCATGTCGCTGAAACTCTCGTCCTGCCCAAATGTTCGTAGACGATGGACACAATTCCATGTGCTGATTTCATCGATGTTAAATGCGGGGATTTGCCACACATCAGGTTCTCCGCTCAGCCACAGTTGCCGCCTCAGTGGTACCCTGAAGGCCGTCCTGACCGGAGATCGCAGTCTAGCCTCAACAGCCACGCATGAACTAGTATCCAGCAGCCACATATGAAGGAATGCCACCATAGCACACAACCACAGCACCTGGACGGATATCCGACACTCTGTACCACACTCCAGTGATCAAGTCTGTGAATATCCTTGACATTCTCAGAACTCTTAACTGCAAGTTCTCAATCTGAAACAAATTAGTGAAACTAACCTTAATCATTAAGCATAGGTTGACCTTCATGATAGTATAACAGAACCCTACCAGCTTTCTTATGTCGTTACTGCAGAGCCTTCCGACTGTCCCTTGTGCTAAAATTCATGTGTTTCGTGTAGTATTATGGTGTGGCGTCACTAGCCTGTGTTCGAGTTTCAGTTCACAGGCTCTGAAGACTGCCAGTATATGGAAAGCTGTCCACCCGGTCATCGGTGCCTGTAGTGGGTGATCTTTTTATAAAGAATAAAACATCTGCTTTGTTTTCTCGCACACCGAGCGTCCAGTGTGTGTGTGTGTGCAGAGGTAGGCTATATATGGTCCGTTAATTCGTCACTTGGTTGTGCTGGAATTCACTACAGAGTCCTTTGCGAGTCGTGGCAAGCGTTTGATTAATTGGATGTGTGGTGGTGACCCTGTTAGTGCTGCCAAACAATTCTCTCTCTCTAATGAGGTGAACGCGACGCGATAGCGATAGCCCCACCTCTTGGCAAAATATTGTCGTAAGCAAACTCATGTAGGTGGGCAGGAAGGTACTCATGAGTCTGGCACGCCTGTCACCAGCAACACTACGGACAACATGAGGAGGCTGACCTCATAGTGAGACTTTGAGGTGCCTGAGTTGGCTGCCGTTGGCACCCAAACTCACCACCTACCATCCCACACACCCTTACCCTCTCACCAAACTCTCCCACAACCAGTACATACGTACCCGCCCCCACACACACACACCCACATCCCACACACCCATAGTCACCCACCACACATACCCACACCAATCCAAGCCCACCCCAACACTTGCAGCAAACTACTTACATTTACTAACCAGGCAAACTACAGACGCAGGAGCTGGTGGGTGATGATGACGCAGGAACTCATGGATGATGATGAATAGCGTCAGAGTAAACTGCTGGAGGAGGATGTGGACGGTTCCTGGGTGGTCTGCCGCCGCTGATGAGGGACGGCACATGAGACGCCACTCTCCCTCACACACCCACCCAAGACTAACTTATTCTGCGGTACACATACGTTTCACATACCAAGTCACAGGAGGTTATGTGGCCTGATCCCTCTCTCCTACTGGATGCATACCGTCTGAGCTCCTATCATATGACATACTACCCACGTATCTCTTGTCTGTTGTACAAAGCGACTAAGTGGGGCAGGAGCGGGAGTCCTGGAAATCTTCCCATCGTGAATAACTTGCCCCCCGCCAAAAAAATAGAACTGAGTAAAGAGCCAAATGAGGATTTTTTTTTCTCCTCAGAAGCTCAGCCATCTGGTCACACACACGAGAGAAAAGCGAATAAGTATGAAGGAAAACAAGAATCTATATATTCTTTTACGAGGAGGAATTCAACCATTCCCTATGGTGTCCGTTGAAGTCCCTGAGGTAGAGGATGTTGGCTTGTGGGTAAAAGAATGTCACAGTCTCATGGCAGGAGTTTAGTTAGATAGTCGAAGAAAGATATAATATGTCAAGACTTCAGACAGCAGTACGCAAAATAAAAGAAAAAGTGTGGTAGTAGTAGTAGGGTGATAAACCATGAGACATATAACATCAGAGTTTGGGGACTCAAGGTTCTCGAGGCGTGCAACACAGACACCACCTCTGAACCGCAATCGTGAGTGGAAATTATAGTTGGATATGAAGAAGCGGCTAGTGACAACATCATTCCACAGTTGGGTCTCAAGAAAGAAGTAAGAGAGGTACTAGACAGATGGTGTTCATCTGCAGAGAAGTCAGTCGCTAGAGAGACCACGAATGCTGGTACAGTGGATAGAGAAAAAGAGGCGGGTCTATCAGAGGGGGGGAAAGGTCATGGGAGGGGCCGGTCTTGAGCCCTCCTCACTGGCAGTAGATTCAGGCGGGAACCCGGAGAGTCTTAGCGCCCCATGATGCCGGGGACTAGGGTGGCCATAGATTTGTTGCACTCTGTCATGATTACATCTAAAAACGACTGTGCAGACAGGATATGGCGGGAAAATGTATGTGAAGGAATGAGTGATGTTTGAGGAGGTGTATCGTGCTTGGAGACAGATGGGAAGGTTACCCCGGCAGTCCTGTTCTGATGAGACAGAGTAAGACCAGCAATCCTGACAAGGATGGTATAAAGATGGTTTATATATATATATATATATATATATATATATATATATATATATATATATATATATATATATATATATATATGTATATATATATATATATATAATGCCCTATCAAACGAGATATATATGATTTGATTCTCCATTCTACGAGATATATGTGATTTGATCTCTTATCAAACAAGATTTATACCATCTGATATGTCACGCAAGATGTATACAGTCTCCCATCTGATCCCTTATCACATAAGATACACCCGATCACTCCTCTTATATGAGAGATGGAGGAGCCTGTAACCCGGGGATGGCACGAAAAATACTTTAGTGCGATTTGGTTTCAGATCCTTTTCATAAAACCATTTGACTTTGACTGTATTTCCCCCCAGAGCTCAAGAGGGTACGATCCCACAGGTTGCAGCCAGGGAGGCCGGGCTAAGGGCAGCAGCACGCACGGCGGCCAGGATCCGGAGGTAGTTATCGGTCGTTCACATTCTGCGGGGCACCTGCTTTGATGGGCGCGGCTGCGCAGACGACGGCTATTGCTCGTTAGCGTCACCCACGGAAGTTAACGTCGGGTAAGGCCGTTTGCGTCAGGGGCCACGGTTAGCGGCCTTTTGCGGCTACTTGAGTTACGACGTCCATACATCGTCGAGCCTGTATCATTGTTCCCACGCTTTACAAGAAATCCGGTACACCGTCTTCCCCTGCCGCGTCCCCTCACACGAACGCTTCCTCGATTTGTCATTGGTGGCCATTCACTTCGTCCACGTCTCCTTCCGTACCTGGAGGTGTATGATAATTTTGATTCTAAGTTATACGTAAGGCAGTATGTCCGCGGCCAGAAAAGGGCCACACCTGTGCTTACATCAGGACAGAGGCATGTGAGACTCCGACAGCAAAATCTAGGATGCAGGAGAGCCATATAGGGGTGGAGACAAGCCCCGGCAAACCTACACTAAACAAACTCCCTGTAAAATATTACCCCTGGTTACTAGTTCAGCGCTGATGATTATGGCGGAGGACATCCCCTTCCTTGCACGTTCGGAGCAAGCAGTTTGTGCCCAGAAGGTCCTTCATAAGTCTGGTACTGGGTAAGATCTTCTTTGCCTCTGCGCTGATGTATGTTCCTCGTGGCGCCTCTACTGGTGGTCCAAATCTTCGTACCTGTGCGGACGTTTCATTCGACTACATCGGCGGAGGAGTCGTCTCTCCTGTATCACCAGCCTCGCCTTAAATACATCTTGTGTCTATTCTCGATGTTTTCCGCCACCTCCAGTGCTCGAGCCGGGACCACCGCTCCACTCCTGCTCTTCTGGCCAGTGTGGTCATCTGGCTTCTGCAGCCCAGCTCTGCAGATGCCTACCCAGTGAATTCTTAAATTCTTCTGATGGTCTGGCCATAATGGTACTAACTAACACTGTACTCGTGAGAGCGTTAGAATGTGTTTCCTTATTCTAGTACTGTACCTCTTGAGTTCTGTCTGTGTTATCATGCAACGATCTCCACATCTATCATGGCAAGTGGGAGTTGGTTTCCTTGTGCAGACTGAGGGACAGTGCCATCCATGATCTCTCATTTATAAAATACATTGTTGTCCCGTTTTCCGCTCTAGTCTGGGTGACTTCAATTGTCCTTGGTGACTTCGTCTCACAAGTCAATAAGATTTTTCCCCCCCCATACCTTCCAACTCGTATATTTCTCTGGCCTTCATTGGTCATCACATAGGAGCAATTTTGTCTTGGTGAACGTGATTGGTTGACAGGTGTCAGAGGCGCCGCTCCTCTACTTCTGAAGGTTTGGAGAGTTTACTAAAGCAATGGTTGCCTTCCAGATCCTGCAGAAGGTGAGGTTATCTTTGTCCTGAAATTAATGATCATTACTCGTGTCTCGTGTGCTCTTGTGCCGCTAGGGTTTATTTCTTTATTTTCTCCCTCGTAAAGAAGAACCTCATATTCAACTTGGTTAAACAACTTGTTAATACCAGCAGCTTACAGGAAAGCCAGACATCGGTAAGCAACTAGTCTCCCACTGTCATGTACAGATTTGTCATATTACGTGAGCGATGTGAAACTACGATATATGTTTACGTCAGTGTTCGACAAGGGAATAAGAAACAGAAAAGACGTAAGTGCAGTTCTCTGAGGAAGGGAGTCATAAGATACCACTTAGTTTATAATATATTGTGATTTGTTTCATAAGAAGCTGTAGATCAAACCTCCCCAGTTTCCTAGACATTTCGGTTCTGCTCATCTTGTGAGGCTTGACACCAAGCTCGCAATTACAAAGACGTTCGTAAAGTCTGTGTTTATCACATAAATAATCTGTTCGTTCTCCAGCGGCTCTAGAGTTCCAGTGTATTGACAGAGCACCTGAAGGAGGCATGATCGTCTCGGCCTTGAGCCTCGTTACCCCAGGATGTAAATATATATATGTTGTTTAATTCTAAAACGTCAGTCAGTCCGCTTGTTAAGACGAATCAAATCTTAATATGTGTGCAATCAGTTGTACTGGTCGGTAGTTCTTTATATTTTAGCTGTTTTCTTCGTTACGGAAGGAGACTATGTGGTTCCATTTTCGCCTCAAGGCTAAAACAAAGTACAGATTATATCTCCAGCGGTTGTCTAGTGCGCATATTGGTAGAATATTGTATTTTTCCAGAAGAACAGACTTCCAAGAGTTTGGTCTCAGAGAAGAATGTGTAAACATACCGTTCATGGCCCCTTCCGAGGCCCAGTGGAGTGACACTGAAAGAAGTACAGTGTAATATAGATAGGGCGATGACTGGCTCGCTGAAGACTGTTGGAAAGTGTGTCCTTGGTCTGGTCCTCCTTCCACTATACTATGATCTGTGGTATGTGTCGTCTTCTGTATGTCCTTGGTACGGCGCTCCTCCCCTGTACCATCATCTGTGGTATATTTACTCCCTTCCAGACAAAACAGACCCATTGTGCAAACAGTAATCTAAAAATTAAAAAAACTTTGAATACGAATAAAAGTATTCATTTTCTATTTTACAAACACCTCTCTGTGTTTCCTGCTGTGACTTACAAGCGAGAGTCTGCGCTGAGGAAATGTCTCCCACTTCTTTTAATAGATGTTTTTCTCCGCTCAGATAAGCAGCCATTTAAGGTGATCTGCTGATCGCATCCGTTGTATGTTGAGAAAATGTCGCTCGCCTTCGCGTCAGGACCAACTACTTTTTCCTCACCTGGAATGTCTGGTGTACATTGGCAGTGCTTCTGTGGTCAACCTCTCCAGACATTCTTTAGGGAGGTCCTGCCACTGTCTTCTGACGAGGGATGGTAGTTCATACAAGGGCGTCTTCAAATGTGATCTCTCTACTATGTATGGAAAATGGCATCGAACTTACATCCTTCTGGTTGGTTCTCTTATTCATCTGTTAACAGACAGTTTGCCACACAGCCTCAGGGGTTTCATCTTGTGAAACTGTTCCTCTGTGGGAAGCTTTTCACCTCCGGTGCTGTTGTTTGAGAACTTCCATCATGAGTTTACCAAACTAAAATTTCTTAGAACGAGCACACTTGAAACTGAGATTCCAGAGTCGTGTGTTAGAATGTTCAATTATCTTTTATATTATTATGAAAGGGACTTAGTTGTGTACCGTTCACGTCCATGGGTGTGGAGAGATATGAAGCATGTTAAATTACTTGCTGAGGTACTGACTGGTGCTGGGTGAAGCTTGTGGAAGGGAGGAACTGGTGCTGGGTGAAGCTTGTGGAAGGGAGGAACTGGTGCTGGGAGAAGCTTGTGGAAGGGAGGAACTGGTGCTGGGAGAAGCTTGTGGAAGGGAGGAACTGGTGCTGGGAGAAGCTTGTGGAAGGGAGGAACTGGTGCTGGGAGAAGCTTGTGGAAGGGAGGAACTGGTGCTTTGAGAAGCTTGTGGAGGGGAGGAACTGGTGCTGGGAGAAGCTTGTGGAGGGGAGGAACTGGTGCTGGGAGAAGCTTGTGGAAGGGAGAAACTGGTGCTTTGAGAAGCTTGTGGAAGGGAGGAACTGGTGCTGGGAGAAATGTGGAAGGGAGGAACTGGTGCTGGGAGAAGCTTGTGGAAGGGAAGATCTGGTGCTGGGAGAAGCTTGTGGAAGGGAGGAACTGGTGCTGGGAGAAGCTTGTGGAAGGGAGAAACTGGTGCTTTGAGAAGCTTGTGGAAGGGAGGAACTGGTGCTGGGAGAAATGTGGAAGGGAGGAACTGGTGCTGGGAGAAGCTTGTGGAAGGGAAGAACTGGTGCTTTGAGAAGCTTGTGGAAGGGAGGAACTGGTGCTGGGAGAAGCTTGTGGAAGGGAGGAACTGGTGCTGGGAGAAGCTTGTGGAAGGGAGGAACTGGTGCTGGGAGAAGCTTGTGGAAGGGAGGAACTGGTGCTGGGAGAAATTGTGGAAGGGAGGAACTGGTGCTGGGAGAAGCTTGTGGAAGAGAAGAACTGGTGCTGGGAGAAGCTTGTGGAAGGGAGGAACTGGTGCTGGGAGAAGCTTGTGGAAGGGAAGAACTGGTGCTTTGAGAAGCTTGTGGAAGGGAGGAACTGGTGCTGGGAGAAGCTTATGGAAGGGAAGAACTGGTGCTGGGAGAAGCTTGTGGAAGGGAGGAACTGGTGCTGGGAGAAATTGTGGAAGGGAGGAACTGGTGCTGGGAGAAGCTTGTGGAAGAGAAGAACTGGTGCTTTGAGAAGCTTGTGGAAGGGAGGAACTGGTGCTGGGAGAATCTTGTGGAAGGGAAGAACTGGTGCTGGGAGAAGCTTGTGAGGGAGAAGAACTGGTGCTGGGAGAAGCTTCTGGAAGAAGAGAACTGGTGCTGGGAGAAGCTTGTGGAAGGGAAGAACTGGTGCTGGGAGAAGCTTCTGGAAGGGAAGATCTGGTGCTGGGAGAAGCTTGTGGAGGGAAGATCTGGTGCTGGGAGAAGCTTGTGGAAGGGAAGAACAGGTGCTGGGAGAAGCCTCTGGAAGGTCCTCATCCATCTAATCAAGCTCTACATATCATGGCGGACGAGTCCCACGTATTGTGTTCCAACTGATTGACTTCAGTTCTATTCATCTCTGGGTATAAAGCAACGAGGGTCATTCACCCACGTCTTTCGTCTGTTCGTGTGTGTGTGTGTGTGTGTGTGTGTGTGTGTGTGTGTGTGTGTGTGTGTGTGTGTGTGAACACAAGGTGAGAGAGTCCATCTGGTCCAGCTGATGATGGTTTTTAGTGTTGGTTGAGTCCAGTACACCTCGGGGCCACAGACGTTTTGTTCCGGATGATAACTTACATATTACAGGGCGGTACAGCCAGGGTGAGTCATTTGTCCTAAACCCATCAAAACGTAGTCTTGTACGAAAATGTGCAATATATATATATATATATATATATATATATATATATATATATATATATATATATATATATATATATATATATATATTAGTATATGCTGGGAGCAGGTTTTCTTTAATGCACATAGAATTGGAAAACGACAGCATATCCAGAAAACATAAGAAAGGAGGTTAATAACTCAATATATATATATATATATATATATATATATATATATATATATATATATATATATATAAACAAACTGGAGAAAGCGTGTCATGGGATTGACACACAGGCACTATGGAAGGTGCAACGAATCCATGGGGTAAATATAAAGTTACTGAATGTTGTGAGGAGTTTTTATGAGGAGATTATGGCATGATCACACATTAGGAAGGGTGGAGGGTGAGTGGTCCCCAGTGACGGGGGTCTGCCTCCAGGGTGATGTTACGGTGACTGTCTATACTGTTCATGAAAGGGAGACAGAGGGAATGAAAAGGCAAGGGTCTTCGAGCGAAAGCTGGGACTTCGGTAAGCTGTGGGCGGAGAGACAGAGAGAGAGAGAGAGAGAGAGAGAGAGAGAGAGAGAGAGAGAGAGAGAGAGAGAGAGAGAGAGAGAGAGATGGTAAGGGTGAACCAGTTGTCGCCTGTTTATGACATAGTTCTAACGGCAGTCTCCAGACAGAAGCCTCGGGAGCTGGTGGCAGAGTTTGGGAGAGTGAGGGGAAAAGAGAAAGTTGAGAGGAAACACGAGCAATGTAACGAGGCACAGCAGGGGGCGGGGATGTGACAGGATGGTGTCTGCGTATGTTTGTACGGGAGGACCTGGTGGAAGGGGAGCGCTTTAGGTCCCTGGGAGTGGACACGACAGCGGATAACACCATGGCAGCTGCAGTGAATCGCAAGGTGTACGAGTAGATTACTAAGGTCCTGGGTGTACCAAAAAGTGTGTGGGTGGAGAAATTATGTCTGTCAGGGCATAGAAGAATGTGTCTGAAGGTAAAGTAGTCCGGACAAGTGGTGCAAAGACACAAGTCTTAAACTCTGAATGTTAAAGATGGGATGAGGGTGGATGTGATGGAAATTATATGTCTGAGAACAATATGTGGTGTGAGGTGGGTTGATCGTGTAAGGAAAGACGAAGTAAGACACACTTGCGGTGGTAAGTGCATTCGGACTAAGAGAGCTGCCCAGGGTCTGCTGAAATGGTTTTAGGACATATACCAAGAAAGAGTGGAAAAAGACCGACTAAGAGGGTCGACGTGTCGGAGTGATAGGAACAAGAGGGGGAGGAAGTCAGCGAAGGATATGGAAGGATGGAATGTAGTAGGCTTTGGGGCATCGGGGCCTCAACATTCAGGAGCGTGAGGGGCGTGCACGGGACAAATGAACTGGATCGATGTGACGTATTAGGGGGTAGCGTGCTGCTAATGGGGTGAACCAGGGCATATGAAGCAATCAAGGCAAACCAGGCTACAGTCGTTGGAGCTTGGCTATGAATAGTAGACCCTGTTTGTAACACATGCAGAACATCTAGAAAGTGGATGTATGTAAATGACAATATCTTTCGTTTGTTTTTGACGCTACCTTGCTAAGGCGGGAGAGGCGATTAGCTATTAGATACCCCATATATATATATATATATATATATATATATATATATATATATATATGAAAATATACCAGGACCTTTCTAAAGGCTCCTGCAGCCCAAGGCTGAGCTACGCTACTTACAGCAGCAGGGAAATGCAGACTCCTCTGAAGAGAGTGTTTTTTTGACGAGACTGTTCTCCCAATAACACCACCTCGCCAAAGGTATCTTTTCTGTCGTGATATAACGTTATTCAAGTGGTGTCCGGTAACACATATACAGACACTGTACAAAATTATGACCATAGTATTGACTGGCTTAGTGCTACTTCATTTTATAACCTGTAACTCCTTGATCAAAAGAAATGTCTTTGGAGCTTCCCGAATGAAATAACAGTGAAGGTCTACATCAACTGGATAGCTTTATCGTGGGCAAAATTTGTAAACGGCTTCTGTCTTGACCACATGATGAATTTGATGACAAGACGTAATGCCAGACCTGAAAACCACAAACCACAAACACTTGTGTACCAACAGCGTCTGAGCTCCGCCTCTCTTATATATATATATATATATATATATATATATATATATATATATATATATATATATATATATATATATATATATAATGATTGTTCTGAACCTTCTCTCTCATTCTTATATCTCCCCTGAAGATGCAACAACACGAAAGTGCACTTAGGACAAATTGGGTTTCGTTTTTCCTCGCGGTTATCAGTATATATATATATATATATATATATATATATATATATATATATATATATATATATATATATATATATACTGATTTTCATGTGTGGCGGGGTGTCGACGAGAATGGAAGAAGGCAGGAATTATGAATATGTACGTGTGAATTTATGTATATGTCTGTGTATGTATATGTATGTATACGCTGAAATGTATAGGTATGTATATGTGCGTGTGTGGGGGTTTATGTATATACATGTGTATTTGGGTGGGTTGGGCCATTCTTTCATCTGTTTCCTTGCGCTACCTCGCTAACGCGGGAGACAGCGACTATGATATATATATATATATATATATATATATATATATATATATATATATATATATATATATATATATAAAACCTTGGAATATGAGAAGCTCAGTACTGTGATACCTTCTGAGACTTAGGGAAAAACCATGCACACCCGAACGTCATCTGCGGCAACAGGAAAGAACACTGGCTGGCAACCCAGCGAAGCCCTGGGGAGATGATCCGTCGGGTGTACACATCAGACCAGACCGTTGTGACTGCGGCGTCTGTCTGGTCTACCACACTGCGAGCCCCAGCAAGGCTCTTATTGTTCTTTTACGATCAGATTCACTTCAGTAATGTTACATCAAAATTACCCAAACTTGTGTATATTTGTATCGACATGAGGACTTACATGGTCTCACGCAGGAGAGATGGCGAATCTTGTACGAGTCTCTTGCTTGGCCGGCGTCACAGGCGGGCGGCCGTCATGCTCCTCCCGCGAGCGTTGTCAGAAAAGGTTTTACAGGTATCATGACAGAGGGGTCTTCGCCAGACCCCCAGTGGCCAGATGATTATCATAACATCAGCTGTCACACAGTTGGGTTCATTACATAAGCTTACACTCTTTCTTTTTATGCAGCATGACTGGTAGCTACATCAAGCGGAAAGTGGATCCAATTCCAGAAGTTTAGGTATTGTAAAGGAGTTCACAAACCACCAGACCACTGGGTGCTTTCGAGGCTGTTTGTGATAGTGGAGGATGTCAGAACGTCACACATGACAGTGACATGAGAAAAATGTCAGTCAAGCACATGTTCCAAAAAAAAATGTGCACATTTTTCATGTGTGTATGGAGGCGCAAATAATGTTAATTGTGGAGGAGCCGAAGAGAACTGCTTAACAAGTCTATTCATAAAAGTATCTACAGCAAAGCTTTCAACTACTCTAATTGGTAAATGATTACATTTGTTGACAATCCGGATGAGGTTCGAAGTGAAACATTAGCCCACGAGTTTTTATCCTACGAGTGAATCCAGACGAATCAACAAGCCGTAAGTAGCGTGTTTGATCGAGATTATCGAAGCTTTTACTAATTGTGAAATACCTGTATTAGATCACCTCTTAACCGTCTCTTTTCTAAGACAACTAAATTTAAGTCGTTAAGTCGGCCTCTCATTGGATTTAGTTCCTCAGTCCGGGAATAATTGTGGTGGCTCGACGCTGTAGCCTTTCTCCATTCTGTCTTTTATCAAGTGAGGTGACCCAAACTGAACACAATACTCAAGATGGCACGCACCTATGAACCCAAGGATTATGTTTGACAATTTTTACTGCTTCTATGCAAAGCTTACTTGGTTCTAGGTCAGCAGAGATCATTAAACCCAAGTCTTTTTCCTCATTAACCTCTTGTTGCTCAAAAGAATCGTATAGTAGCTTTTTGCCTCTTCTTCTATACGACCGATATGTAAAACTTTGCAACTGTCGATATTACAATTCATTTGCCAGTTCATCACTTTCTCTCTCTCACATTGAAACCGCAAGCATTCAGTTTCAGTTGCAGATGTATTCCCCAGCTCACGATCGCCTGTAAATTCCGATATCTGACAACACAGCCCATTATCAATATCATTCATTTTTATAGAAAAAAAAAAGAACTTGTCTCGAGACTGATCCTTGCGGCACATCTCTTGTCACACCTAACCATTATGAGGCTTGACCATTGATCGCTTCCCTCTGACGACGGTCAGTCAACCAGTTTCCTACCCATTGAAGTCAAACCCCTGCTATAAAGAGCGACTCAACATTTGCTAGAAATACTTGATGCGGAACTTTATAGAATGCTTTTTGAAAATCTGAATAGATGACATCGGCTTCTTGAATTTCATCAATAAAAGGAAATTATGCAGTTTTACCAAACATAAGCGATTTCGTCAAAAGACTGAGAAAGAGAATCTACACGTCACATGTGAAGGGAGTTTGAAGGACGGAAAATCCTATATGGAAACAGAAAGATTACCTGAAAGAGGCTTTGAGATTCTAGGGTATAAAACGTGTATGGGATAGAGCAAATTGGAGCAAAGTGGTATGTGGGGGGCGATTTGCTTTAAAAGAGCTGAACCATGGCATATGAAGCGATCAGGGGACGCCACAGAGTAAGTCTGCAGGGATTGGCAATGGATGGTAGGCTCTGTTTTTGGAGCATTACACATGACAGCTAGAGAAAGGATGTGAAAAACGAGCCCGTTGTTTCGTCTACTCCTTGAGCTACCTTGTTAAAGCGAGAAACGGAGAACAAATATACATATATATATATATATATATATATATATATATATATATATATATATATATATATATATATATATATATATACACACACACACACACCCAATATGCTGTTTGTTAAAGATCAGTGCATTTGTAACATTCACTAGCTTATGTTGGTTTTTCCAATTTTGCTCACCACAACTTTTCTCTTTATTCTTGAAGTACAATGAAACTCCCTGTAGCACTCGACCCCGAGCGGGCCTGCATAACTATGTGTGTGTGTGTGTGTGTGTGTGTATGTTCCATAAGGCACAAACTCCCCCACTGGCCAACAACAACAAGACAACGAAAAACAAGCATCACTCGCCCAAGTTAACGAATTCACAGTAAATCAAGGTTGTTAATGAATTGGCTGTCAAATGCTTAACTTCATGACTGAGCAGTATTACCAGTTTTACTGACATTAAACCGAGTGATGGGCTGGACAAACCAGTCAACTCAACGGGAAAAGTCCGCTGAAATTAACTCGGTAGCAACAAAAAAATAGATAGACTAGATTCCTAAGTTAAAGATAAGATACATTTCGCTTACGGTTGGTCTAGCGGAAAAGTGCTAGTTATGACGTAAAGTGATTAGTGTTGACACAAGAGTTTCCGCTCACTAACCATCTTGTAAAGTAAACATTAGAATGAGGACACCTCGGCCTTCATTCACATGACACATCTGTAATGACACGTATGACCGCAAGTTTATCTGGCCCCTCAAAGTAAACGAGTGTTCGAGATGAGGAAAATCGATTTAAAATCAGAAATGACGAAGAAAAGGGATATACTTTCTTTTTTTTTCCTTGAATTCGTCGAGATGATTCTGCGCGTCACAACGCTGCATTATACCGCCCATGGTCGGCTGTCCATCTCCGCGTCGTGTGGCAATCAGCGGACCGACAACTACACCAGATAATCAGCGTCGACACAACGAGATGCTGAAGCAATAGAATATATTCACACTCGACCCACGCCTCCTCTACTGTGTCGCACGCCTCCTCTGGCAAGTCGCACGCCTACTTTGGTGTGTCGCACGCCTCCTCTGCTGTGTCACACGCCTTCTCTGGTGTGTCGCACGCCTCCTCTCCTCCTCTGGCGTGTGTCGCACGCCTCTTCTGGTGTGTCACACGCCCCCTCTGGTCTCACACGCCTCCTCTGGTGTATCGCACGCTTCCTTTGATGTGTCGCACGCCTCCTCTGGTGCGTGTGGCACGCCCCCGTCTGGTGTGTGTCGCAAACCTCCTCTGACGTGTATCGCACGCCTGCTCTGGCTGGTCGCACGCCTCCCCTGGTGTAATACATAAGACAAATTCGATCCGTGGAGTCAGCGTCGGAGACCTGACGATGATGAAGTATAAACCTGTTGCTGCTGACGATGGTCACAATTCCTGAGAAACATTAAAAAAAATGCAGACGTCACTGGTCTCTGCTCGGGCGAGGCTTGCATGACCCACCTGGTGATGGCCTGCCTTGTTACCAGAGACATCCTTACCACATCACCCTGCAGGAAATTAAACACCTGACTGACGTACAGAATATATACGTGAATATATATATATATATATATATATATATATATATATATATATATATATATATATATATATATATATATATATATATATATATATATAATTTCATTTTTTCGTACATATTCGCCATTTTCCTCGTTAGTGAGGTAGCGTCAAGAATAGAGGACTGAGCCTTCGAGGGAAAATCCTCGCTTGGCCTCCTTCTCTGTTTCTTCTCTTGGAAAAGTGAAAACTGGAGGGGAGGGTTTCCAGCCCCCCGGCTCCCACCCCTTTTAGTTGCCTCCAACGACACGCAGGGAAGACGTGGGCAGCTGTGGAGTTGGGAGAGAGACAGCCATAAGGCTGTGTGGCCTGGACAAGTCAGGGTGTTGGCCAGATAGACAGACAGACAGACAGACAGACAGACAGACTGCCTTGTGAGACGAGGCGGTGGAGACAGGGAAACAGAAGGTAGCTGCTTTTGGCAGACGACCTAAAATACCTTAAAAAGAAAGTGGATTGTTTAAAGGTAGTGTCAGGAGCTGTGGCGCTGCTGTTGGGGTGCATGGGGAGTGTGGTGGTGTGTGTGAGGGGCACATTTTGGAGAACAGGCAGCAAACGAGGCTGAATTTTGAGAACAGAACGAACACTGTGAGTCTTTGTTGTGTTATGGCCCCATCGACGACGCCATCTTGCCCTAATATGGTGACGCTTCGCCCTACCCTCACTGAGGTGGTCATGAAGTCAAGGACGGCAGGAGCTTCTTACATGTCATGTGTGTTAAGGGAGTCTTTTGGGAACGATAATGACTGATATAAACAAGAAGAAAGTGTGCAGTCAATCAGTCAGTCAGTCAGTCAATCAGTCAGTCAGTCAATCAGTCAGTAGTTAATCAGTCAGTCAGTCAATCAGTCAGTCAGTCAGACGGAGGAGACTTAGAAGAGCGAGTCAAAAGGAGGAAAGTCACCACGACTCAGGTGTCTCGCCAGAAGGAAGGGCAAGAGGTGCACAGGTGCACAGGAGGAGGAACAGGTGTAAGGGGAAATAGTAGTCGCGTGGAGGGAGGAACAGGTAGGGGGAAATCAGGTTCACAGATGGAGGAACAGATGTGCAGTGGGAGGAACAGGTATACAAAGGACGGAACACGTGTATAGACGGAGGAACATGTGTATGGAGGAGCATACGTCATAAGGGTAAAGATCAGGTGTACAGAGGGAGGAACAGGTGTGGGGTGGGAAGAACATGTTTACGGATAGAGGAACAGGTGTATGGAGGGAGGATCACGTGTACAGGTGGTGACAATGGTACCAAGCTGGCGGTCCTCACAACCTAATGACCATATAAATCACAGATTTCAGTTCCACACTGGCGGAGGGTCGAGTGAATGAATCATCCAGTGGATTAAGTGTCGAGTGCAAGAAGGGGTCGAATGCATGAGGGGTTGTGTGCATGACGAATCTAGTGCATGAGGGCACTAGATCGAGTGCTTGAGGAACTGAATGCATGAGAGTCGAAGGCGTGAAGGGTCGAGTGGATGAAGAGTCGATTGCATGAGGAGTCGAGTGCATAAAGAGTGGAGTGCATGAAGGGTCGAGTGCATGAAAAGACGAATGCAGTAAGAGTCGAGTGCATGGCGATATAGGACGAGATTATGGTGCTCATTGGGGAAAAGAAGGGGAGGAAAGGAAGCATAGGGAGAGGGGTGGGCGGACTGGAAGGAGGAGGGAGGGAGAGGGGCGGAGGGTAGGGAGGGCGGAGTGCGGAAGTGCTGGAAAAATGGGTCGCCTGCGAGTGAGGCAGCCAGCCAGTCAACCAACCAGCCAGCGGCACACCAACACCCGCCAGGGGAGCTGGACGGACGCTCTCGCTCACGGACATGGAATCAGACACGCCTCACAGGGACACGTGGATACGAGACACCGACTCGAACTTTCGAACACGAACAAGGACATGAACGCTGGTAAAATAGAATCACGGACACGGGCTGGGCCAGCACCACCACACGACTGTGGTACAGCTATGGACACATGGAGGTAAAGAGAGTCCGAGTTCTGGATAATGGACACACAAGTACGTACACAACGGCTGGTCCAGGCTGGGAGGGTGTCGGTCCTGAGGTGAGAGAGAGAGAGAGAGAGAGAGAGAGAGAGAGAGAGAGAGAGAGAGAGAGAGAGAGAGAGAGAGAGAGAGAGTACATGGGAAGGGGAAGCTAGCCATGTGTGTGTGTGTGTGTGTGTGTGTGTAATTACCTATCTGCACAGTACGGGGAGGGACGTGTACACACAGCATGGGGCCCCATTTCGAACTTTTTCTGTCAAACGACTTTTTAAACATCTGTGTACTGTCTATATTCACGGTCTCACTAGTGTTTATAACATCCATCCACAACATTTACATCATAAAATTACTTCTCTTAATTCTTTCTCATGATTTTCTTGTTCAGTTCCATGTTACGTCCTGTGGTTGTTCATTCTCTACATCTTCCAAGAAGTGTTCACGAATCACGTCATCAAACTAATTCAGAAACCTAAAAGGTTGTGATGAGGTCACTCCTTACTCTTCTCTCTTCCGTGGCGGATAAATACATGATTTACAGCTTTTATTTTAACTAGCTCTTTTAATTTTGTGTACCAACTTTGTTGCTCTCCTCCGTACCTTCTTTATTAGTTCTTTGTGCGGTGATCAAACTTTGGAAGCATATTCTAGTTTTGGCCCAAAGTACGTGAACAGCTCGCTGAACAATTCCTTATCCACGCGCTTTAGACGGAATTCTACAATTTACCAGCAGACATTTCGTCTCCTTTTACTATCTGTTAAATCATTCACCCACATCAGGAGGATCAGTGGTCACAGATATGGAGTCTGAGAGACAACCTGAGGAACTGTTAAAGGAGGTCGAAGACGTAGCTCACGAAGGAGACAGAGTAACGTCTACTACTTCCTAGACCATAGGAAGTAGCGAGAGGGTCAAGTGGAGAGAGATGAGGCGTGGGCCCACCCTCTGCTCTCTAAGTAAAGGACAAACGCCTTTCAGAAGCCAGTAGTTTATGATGGTTCCTTCGGAAAATATAAAATGAGAAAATTTTAAGGTAAGAGATGTTAGTCTCATATGATGAATAACATGTAATCCTTCTTCGGAAAAAGAAATATAGAAATTATGAAAAACAGGTTAGATAGTCCATAAAGGTCCAGCTAGGATACTGCAGGAGTCAAAGCCAATTCATGGCTTATAAACTTTTCATAATGGAGGATGTTAGCAACACGGAAGATTACAGGCAATGGTGTCTGGGAATCTGCACTGCACACGTAATACACAGACGTATTTCTTACAACGTCTTCACAAGAACTTCCCGCACGAATATGTCGCAGAACACACTAAAGTCACATGGACGATGACACCCTCAATCGTGTGTCCACGTACATTTGACATGAAACTGGAAACGTTAACTCTGGCGACCCTCTTGGGTGGAGAGGAGATTACGCAGCGCTTCAGTCAGCTGGCGCACTTTGTGAGACATGAAACTAAGGCATCAAAGACAAACCCTGATGCTATGAAGAAATACAAGGGACCTGAACTCTACGGAGGTGAGCAAATTTTTACGAAGAAATGTAAACTGGGAGGCGGGATTCCAGAGCCAGGGTGTGGAACAGTGTCTGGAAAGGTTCTCCGAAGTATATGATGATGGAGTAACAACAACAACAGCAGACAAAGAAAGGAGAAAAGACTGACACGTGGCTGAGTAATGCCGTAAGGCTGGGGAAAATAGAGATATCATGTAGAAAAAGTGCAGAAGGTGCAAAAGTCAGGCAGCGTTTGAAAGGTAGGAGAGCAGGGAACGAGATTACATGGAAGGAAAAGCAGACGAAAAAAAAAAAAAAGTTTCAGGATTGATGCAGGACCGAGCGTTTCATATAAGAATTTGTGGGAGAAATACTTTGAGAAAAAGAATGATGTGTACGTGGCATTTGTGGAGGAAGAGAAAGTGTTCGACAGGGTTGACAGAAATGCCTTTTCGAAAGCAATACCTAATATATGATGTGGGTGGAAAGCTACCAGAAGCATTGTGCGAGTAGGACTGGAAAAGAGTAAGTGGTTTCTAGTGAAGGTGGGTCTGTGTCAATGGTGAATGATGTCACCATGGCTGTTTAAGCTGTTTATGGATGTGGCGGTGAAGGATATATATACAAGAGTCTTGAAAAGAAGGATAAATATGCAGTCTCTTTGGGGTTAGGGTGGTGTGTCAGTTGTTCTTTGGATGACAAACCCTTGTGGAATAACAGTGAGGTCTGGGCTTGGAAGAGTGTATGAAAGGGGGAAGTTGAAAGTTAATGTAAAGGAAATAAGATTATGAGGTTTAGCAGGAGAAGTAGCCAGGTTGATGTGAGTTTGACTGCAGAGACCTTAGACCCTAGAGAAAGGAGTGTGCTTTAAATGCCTAGGATGGACAGAGCAGCGGATGTGACTATGAGAGCTAAGTGAATCATATAGGAAGGGTAAGAAGACAAAGGTAGTATGCTGAGTATTACTGAGAGCTGAACAAAGTGTGCTGAAGTGGTCTGGACATAGGGAAAAAAATGAAGAGAGATTAAAAGGATATGTGTCAGAAGTGGAGGAAACATGAAAAGAGGCTTTGAGTTATCGGGACCTAAATATGCAGGAGGGTGAGAGGCGTGTAAGGGAAACAGCGAACTGGAGCGATGTGATATACAGGGGACGATGTGGGTAGAACTAAAACATATGGAGTGGTCAGGAGAAACCACGGAAAGGTCTGTAAGGCTTGCCAGCTGATTGGGGGCTCTTGTTTTCGATGCATTAGACATGACTGCTAGAGAGTGGATAAGACCAAACATCTGTTCTGGCGTTCATTTGTACGCTGGGAACGGCGAACTTATATGAATGATCAATTATGCTCAAAATAAAAGAAAATCATACATTTCTCCACGAATCCATCACAAACAAATTACTAATAAACAACAGATAAGTATAGTGAAGGACCCAGAGGAAGGGTTACTGAAGCGAAGAAGGAAACATGAGGAGCCGAATACTAGGTTTCAGAGTCGTGTGGGTATTCACACTGGAGGGCACATCACCTCCAACAGCATCAAGACAGGAAGGATGAGGGATCCAGGGAAGTATTGAGATTACTACACGAGTTATAAAGAGGCCAGTGAAAGATCGAGACCCATATACAGCTCGGGACCTTGATGTTATCCTGCCTAACTTATTCATAGTTTGACACAAACACGAGAGAGATCACTTGAGATGTCTGATTACTCAAAGGCTTGATACCAAGGGCGGGAGAAAATAATGTTACACTAATATGTAACACAGTCAGTAAGCTCATGAAGAGTATAATCCGAAAGCAACGAAAACAATACCAGAGGAACACCACTGATGCACGACTAGTGGTCGGGACTATGGCAACAATGTGCAACAGCGCAGACAAAGTTGTATGGGTGCTCTGTTTTTCTGACTGCCAGAGGGCGTTTGACATTGTCTTCCACAGGGTGGAGGAAGCTTCCCATAAGTGGCTCGAGGATCATCTAAACGGAAAGGATCAAAAGTCACACGTCAGAGCTGCCTTTCCCATCTGGGTGAAAGTAACCAGCTGCTGTTTCTTGGGTTACTGAAACACATGCCAAAACTCATCGGATCTTTCCTGAATACGTCTGTAGATGATTTTTGAATTCGGAAGGAAATAAAGAGTATCCAAAACTGCGACGACCTACGAAGCGAATTTGGCTCTAGCTTTGGTAAGAGGTAAGGTTGGCGAAGTTTCAAGCATATAAATAGAAAAAGTTCATAATAAGCACAATGAAATGAAGCCCATCTATCAGACTCGTCTTATAGGATGGCTAATGAAAAATTCTCCTTGCCAGAGAGATTAAAGGGCTGATGCAATATGCAGTTTGTCACTTACATAACATTACAATTGTCATACATTGCGAAACGTAAACACTGCCATTAAGTACCGAGGGGGAGGGGGGGCATTAAAACTTAAAGGACATCTGAATACAAAATGTAGCTCCAGTTTGATGTTACAACGTTAAAGAGACACGAGCAGATTCGGGCACTCCGGGCTCTCGTCTAATCGCTTTTGCGGAGGGCTACCACACGCTCTCTCTCATCATTACCCGTCTCTACCTCCCTGACATCCATACCTTCCCTCTACACCATAACACTCTCCCTCTCTGTCCATCCCATCCTCTCTCTATGTCACCAGTCCCTCGCTGCCGACCACACACTGAATGGCGGACGACATTGTTTAATGGTGCAATCACATTCAAGCCATTTTCTACATCCTTACCTCCCCACATTGTTGGCACAGCCTTCTCTCATAACAATAATCTTCGTTTTCAAAAAAATATATATCACCCCAGCAGCCAGCAATTTCTACCCTGCCAGGGAAATGGATGAATCATTGGCAGCTGTGAATGGGGGTCAGTCACCGTGCATCTGGCAATTTTCTCGTCGTGTACACAGGGACGAACGGGCAGACAGACAGAAACACCTTATAGTATAGATACAGATTTGCTAGAGAGGGTTCAATGGGGGATACAAAACCCTGTTCTGTGAAACATGAGATTAGCTACAGAGAGAAGTCTGCCGTCGTGAAGGTGTCACATCAGATGGAAGGAGGCGAGAAAACACAATTACAAATATGAAGTGTCCGTCAGTGGATATGACGGTTGTCGTCTTGCAACACTCTTCTGAACTCGGGTTCGACCAATCAATTAGAGCGTAGGACAGGAAATTGAGCAAGTCTCCGAAATATGACGCAACGAAATACTTCTGTCGTAGCAGAGGTGTGGGTAAGTGGAACACTAAACTATAAGGTTAAGAAACTGTATGACAGAAAGACGAGACAAAGACATGAAGCCGAATGAAGGTTAAACTCCCTCACCCGTGTTTACAAATACGTCAGCACACACACACACACACACACACACACACACACACACACACACACACACACACGCAAACACACACACACACACACACACACACACACACACACACACACACACACACACGCAACGCACGCACGCACACACACACACACACACACACACACACACACACACACACACACACACACACACAGAGCGGGCGGGCGGGCGGGCGCACGGGCCTCTCCAGGAAACCCACCAGGCTGCCGCCGAGCAAAAACTAGATTACCTTTAACTTTTTCGAGTGGGAGAGACTTGTGGGAAATATAAGGGGGAGACGCAGCAGTAATGCCGAGATAAGCCTACACCCTCACTCCCTCCTCCCTGCTGCACCTGCCCAGCCTCCCCGGGAGGCGTCCCAGCCACAGCTCCCACCTGTAATAGCCAGGTTAATGCCACAGGTAATCACCATCTGCCGCTCACCACTTGACTAACCAAGACGAACATTTGCCCTTTCAGTCCGCGGGGTAAATTTTCAGTATGTCTTTTCCAGTCACGTTACAAAAGGTTAGACTGCACACTCACCAGGCTTCAAGGGGAGGTGCGCGTCTACCTCGTCCGTCTCTCGTGTGTCCAGAGGGACAGTAATTCCTCCTCCTCCTCCTCCTCCTCCTCCTCCCATCGCAGCATCTACCGTCAGTGGCAGTGCGCCACATCAACAGTCTCCCCAGTGATCGCACTCCTACCTCACCGAGAACACGGTACAGGGAGTGGCAAACGTGGACACTGTGGCTCTCCCGCCTCTCTCACAGCGGGATGAACTTGCTGAGGCTGTGTTATAATTCGCCAGCATTCACGGCCACAAAAACCAGCACCTTCCTTCCCTCCCCACACACACACACACACACACACACACACACACACACACACACACACACCCCTTCTAGCTCTCCACACAACACCACCAGCGCCACCCCCTCGTGGCGGCCACCCTGCCAACTACCCACCTTGCCCCTAACATACATTCCTTGTATTTCCCGAGAAACTGCGACAAAGATGGATATCTTTCAAGCATATCTTTTAATACAGATCTGTAAGAATATCACTGATGATCATATTCTTAAATACCTGCTGTCAATGAAGACAAATGAAGACAAATCTTCGAAAACATGTAGAATTTACATCCTCAAATATGATACAAACATATAACACGGTTATCAAACATTAAGATAAATAAACTTTGACGTAACTCCACGTTCATACAAGTCTAACAAAATGTGTACAACATTTACACATTCGGAGTCACTGTACGTGTGAATGGAGACGTCTGTCTGGTCGTACGCTCCACTGAATTACCTTCCCGTGTCGTGTGAAAGATTATGCATCGTTGATCTTACCGTGGAAAAGACCATGTCTCGCCTTGCCTCTCTGGATATGGACGGGCTGAGGGTGTGTGTGTGTGTGAGTGCAGTGAAAGGCTTCCCGTCCCTGATCCCCTGCGTGTGGACGGGAGGAGGGGGTTGGCGGGAACAGTACACAGACGCATCAATAGCCATACATATCATACACAGGTGAGAGAGATTGAAACTATACGTGCCTCCTCCTCCTCAGATCCTTCACTTACGGTCATGTTACTTGACTCTCAGGTGGCAACAGCTGCTGTTGCTGCTGCTGGAGGTACTCACCTGTAAAGAGAAAGGAGAAGGTTATGTTGTGGTTCACACCTTGTGATGGGCACAACCCACATCCACTTAAATATATATATATATATATATATATATATATATATATATATATATATATATATATATATATATATATATATATATATATATAAAATTTCATTTGTATTCATAATTGTCCCAGGATCCCTTTTACAAGATCACCCAAAGGTTCAAAGCTGCGCTACTTCCAGTAGCAGTTAAAGGATGCATTGAGTTCTTTGAGGAGTGTGTGCTCCAAGTGATAGAGCCGAGCCAAAGGTGACTTTATATATATATATATATAAGAGCAGTGTGGTTTCAGAAGTGGTAGAGGATGTGTGGATCAGGTGTTTGCTTTGAAGAATGTATGTGAGAAATACTTAGAAAAGCAAATGGATTTGTATGTAGCATTTATGGATCTGGAGAAGGCATATGATAGAGTTGATAGAGATGCTCTGTGGAAGGTATTAAGAATATATGGTGTGGGAGGAAAGTTGTTAGAAGCAGTGAAAAGTTTTTATCGAGGATGTAAGGCATGTGTACGTGTAGGAAGAGAGGAAAGTGATTGGTTCTCAGTGAATGTAGGTTTGCGGCAGGGGTGTGTGATGTCTCCATGGTTGTTTAATTTGTTTATGGATGGGGTTGTTAGGGAGGTAAATGCTAGAGTTTTGGAAAGAGGGGCAAGTATGAAGTCTGTTGGGGATGAGAGAGCTTGGGAAGTGAGTCAGTTGTTGTTCGCTGATGATACAGCGCTGGTGGCTGATTCATGTGAGAAACTGCAGAAGCTGGTGACTGAGTTTGGTAAAGTGTGTGGAAGAAGAAAGTTAAGAGTAAATGTGAATAAGAGCAAGGTTATTAGGTACAGTAGGGTTGAGGGTCAAGTCAAGTGGGAGGTGAGTTTGAATGGAGAAAAACTGGAGGAAGTGAAGTGTTTTAGATATCTGGGAGTGGATCTGGCAGCGGATGGAACCATAGAAGCGGAAGTGGATCATAGGGTGGGGGAGGGGGCGAAAATTCTGGGGGCCTTGAAGAATGTGTGGAAGTCGAGAACATTATCTCGGAAAGCAAAAATGGGTATGTTTGAAGGAATAGTGGTTCCAACAATGTTGTATGGTTGCGAGGCGTGGGCTATGGATAGAGTTGTGCGCAGGAGGATGGATGTGCTGGAAATGAGATGTTTGAGGACAATGTGTGGTGTGAGGTGGTTTGATCGAGTGAGTAACGTAAGGGTAAGAGAGATGTGTGGAAATAAAAAGAGCGTGGTTGAGAGAGCAGAAGAGGGTGTTTTGAAGTGGTTTGGGCACATGGAGAGGATGAGTGAGGAAAGATTGACCAAGAGGATATATGTGTCGGAGGTGGAGGGAGCAAGGAGAAGAGGGAGACCAAATTGGAGGTGGAAAGATGGAGTGAAAAAGATTTTGTGTGATCGGGGCCTGAACATGCAGGAGGGTGAAAGGAGGGCAAGGAATAGAGTGAATTGGAGCGATGTGGTATACCGGGGTTGACGTGCTGTCAGTGGATTGAATCAAGGCATGTGAAGCGTCTGGGGTAAACCATGGAAAGCTGTGTAGGTGTGTATATTTGCGTGTGTGGACGTATGTATATACATGTGTATGGGGGGGGGGGGGTTGGGCCATTTCTTTCGTCTGTTTCCTTGCGCTACCTCGCAAACGCGGGAGACAGCGACAAAGTATAAAAAAAAAAAAAAAATATAAATATATATATATATATATATATATATATATATATATATATATATATATATATATATATATAGTGTTTCTTACATTCTAAGACCTTAGTTTTGAGCCAACATAGATCAATGTTTTCGTAAGTTCAGGAAACACTGTAAAGATGGCATATTAAAATCTAAATCAAACTAAATTTTCTCAGCAATATATATCAAAACTGCAAATTTGTTTGCATTTAACCACTCATAACACAATTTCTTTTGGTCTGTTGACGTGCACAGAAAACGTTGATGCCCCTACGTCATCCACAAAGTTTCTACCCTTCGTGGAAATATTTCCGTAGGCGCTCATGGGTGTGACCTGGGTATGAGCGCCTGGCCTTTGACCAGAGCCTTAAGGATCAGGTGTGAGACCAGGTCGTGCCTCGCCGTGCTCAGCAGGTTACCTCTCCCCCTGCAGTAGGCAAGTACTGGCAGACAGCAACAGCAGCAACCAAGTGGCCTTGACTCCCACCAGTAGTGAACATGAAGCATAGCTTGCGAGCGAGAGACCCATCACCTATCTCGTATCCTGGTAGTGGTCAGGTGTGTGTGTGTACACACTACTGCGTAGTATCACACTGTAGGTCCCTCGGACCATTCACATGCCAGCCAGTGCATGCCACTGACCTAGTGGACATCCGAGTGTGTGATGAGACGTTGAGGTATATATTATACCGCCGGGGGGATGCGATGCAAGTTGACCCTATACGATTCTCGTAATGTACGTTACGATGATGTCTCGGTAACCTTCAAGGAACGTATAATTAGTACATCTAACTACATACAGGGGTCGCCAATACCAGGCTAAGGTGAGACACTAATATTCTTAGTATATATGATCCACTGTTGTGTCTCCTGGTGAGGGTAAATACATTGGAAATATATTTCGTATGGTTAACGTAATTCCTTTCTGTTGTTCATGTGGCGCGATGACTTTTAAGAGAGAATAAGACGAATCGACACGATTCTACTGAGACCTACGTGGACCTGTGTTGGCCAGAAGGGAACCATGTGGGGCTTAGGGCGTCCCAGGTGATCGAGGTGGAGTTGTGGAGGGCCAAAGTGGAGCCAGACCTGGCCTTAGTCCAGTGTGGAGCGGTTGGCTGGAACAGCCAGGCATCGACACAACGAGAGGAGCACCGAGGAGTGAACAGATCACACTTGAGGCCAACAGTATGGCTCAGGATCCTTCTAGATAACATGACAACCTTTAAATCTCGCCGGACTTTGAGAGGTCGATATGTCCTGTTTCCCTTGACTCTACAGGCATGCGAAAATATTGCAGCTGTAATTCATGGAACGTTTCTTGGAAAAAACATTATAATCTATCTTTGGATCGCGTGGGAAAACATCGGGCAACATGAAAATTGAAATACTATTTGAGTTTTCATTATTTGAAGGTCTAAAATGATACATAATTTTCATGACTGTGGGGATCATAGGCGATGACCTGTAAGATTCTGAAGCAGGATGACTGTAACAGTTTGACTGTGAGGCTACACCGCTGACGTGGCCAGCACTCGACGACCACAGTTAAAACTGTGGTAAAAATTCAGACGATACCTTGTGATGCAGAGGCCAGACACCAGACTGTGGGGTGACCGTCACAAGACCCAGAGACTTCTGATTCCATTATACGGGGACAGTAATCAACGACTCACCTTCATGGAATAATATCTAATTCCAGTAAATAGGACGAAATTATATGGGGATCTGATTGTGTTCATGACAGTCACGTAGAGAAAAAAAACGAAATCTTATATAAGGATGTTGTCGTGGGTAATGCGACTGCAAGTAGGAAAACCCAATATCATATCTTGAATATTACCTCTCTCTCTCTCTCTCTCTCTCTCTCTCTCTCTCTCTCTCTCTCTCTCTCTCTCTCTCTCTCTCTCTCTCTCCCTCTCTCTGTGGTGTGGGACAGTCATCTGTCACCTGCTGTGGTGGGGTAGAGCCACAGATTGCTCCATGGCCTGCGAGGTTCCCTCCCTCCCTGTTGGTCTTGGTGCTCCATGCTGTGGCTGGTGTAAGGACACACGCTTACCTTATCTCTTCATGACCAACTCAAGCTGAACCCCGGGTAGAATGCAAATGGTGAAAGAACACAATGTATCGTACTGAATACACTAGGCCTTCATCCCACCTTTGTACATGGGGCCTTCATCTCACTTCTGCACACTGGGGGCCCTCATCTCTTTGTACATTTGACCCTCATCCCTTTGTATATGGGGCCTTCATCCGACTTCTGTACATGGGGCCTTCATCCGACTTCTGTACATGGGGTCTTCATCCCCCGCTGTACATAGGTTCCTCATCCCACCTCTGCAATGTGCCTCAGATCCACCTATATTCAGATCACCATACACTCAGGTGTGTCGGCTGCCTGCAATGTGGTGTCCACGTCCTAACACGTGAGGTTAACTGGTTGTGGATGTGGCCGCAGCATCACAGGCAACAGTGGAGATGGACGGAAGGCGGAGAAGGCCTGAAGGTGGCGCTGGAGGCAGGAGTGACAACAACAGCAGGAGTAGCAGAGGGAGGAACAGTGGAGACAACATTGCAACTTGTGGTGTTGGCAGTTGTGGAGGTGACAGAGGAAGGTGTATTAGAGGCACTGTGGTGGTAGTGGTGGCAGACACGGGAGGAGACTGGGTGTGCAGTTGAGGCGGTGTGAGAGGCATCGTTGGAAGCAACAGAGGAGTGGAGGCATCGGTGGGAGCAACACTGAAGGTAACAATGTAGATATCATAAGAAACAGCTGCAAAGACTGCACTGAAGGCAACGGTGAAGACTGCACTGAAGGCAACGGTGAAGACTGCAGTGAAGGCAACGGTGAAGACTGCAGTGAAGGCAACGGTGAAGACTGCAGTGAAGGCAACGGTGAAGACTGCACTGAAGGCAACGGTGAAGACTGCAGTGAAGGCAACGGTGAAGACTGCAGTGAAGGCAACGGTGAAGACTACAGTGAAGGCAACGGTGAAGACTGCAGTGAAGGCAACGGTGAAGACTGCAGTGAAGGCAACGGTGAAGACTGCAATGTAGGCAACGGTGAAGATTGCAGTGAAAAGACTGCAGTGAAGGCAACGGTGAAGACAACAGTGAAGGCAACGGTGAAGATTGCAGTGAAGGTAACGGTGAAGACTGCAGTGAAAGCAACGGTGAAGACGGCAGTGAAGGCAACGGTGAAGACTGCAGTGAAGGCAACGGTGAAGACTGCAATGTAGGCAGCGGTGAAGATTGCAGTGAAAAGACTGCAGTGAAGGCAACGGTGAAGACAACAGTGAAGGCAACGGTGAAGACTGCAGTGAAGGCAACGGTCAAGGCAGCAGCAGTGACGGAGTAGCCGGGGACTGACTCAGTACTCCTGGGCTCTGTATGAGAGACACTTCTGCATTCAGCACACAGCGCCCCGCTTGACGCCATCACCACACACACACACACACACACACACACACACACACACACACACACACACACACACACACGTACCATCGCCCGCCCCACTTGACGCCCATCTAAGGTCAGGAGCTGAGCTGTCCTGCCTGTATATAGCTTAATGTGTGTGTGTGTGTGTGTGTGTGTGTGTGTGTGTGTGTGTGTGTGTGTGTGTGTGTGTGTATGAACACCTCCAGCACAGTCCAGTAGAGCCTAGGATCCCACGGCAGCAACCACGGACCCCAACAACCCACCCCGACTGGCCTGACCGTGGCATCGACCGCCCACATCTTTGTTTATGGTGAGGGAAGGGACGAGGGTGGGTGGGCGGGTGGGTGGCACTGACATGTTAACACTGGAGAGGGAGGGAGAGAGAGAGAGAGAGAGAGAGAGAGAGAGAGAGAGAGAGAGAGAGAGAGAGAGAGAGAGAGAGAGAGAGAGAGGACTTTCCTACGTGCGAGTTAACCCAAGACGGAGGTTCCGTCAAAAGGCGAGGCCTGATGTATGGTATACTGCCCCTCGCTGAAGCTCCGCTCATTACATCATCACCAACGGACCTGGGAGTCATCTGGGACACCCAGGGTTGTCTGGGACAACTGGGAGTCGTCTGGCACAACTGGGAGTCGTCTGGGACACCTGGGTTCATCTGGGACTGATGCCAACCATGTATCAAGATAGATCGAATACGCCTACAGCTGCTCCATGCACGTCTTGCTCCTCCCGATACGGGTAATAAGCAGTATGGCTTTCTAGTTCGACACTCGTATATATCTGATATCTGTTCCTTTTCTCTCTCTTTTTGTATAATTGTTATTACCACCGACTTATTAACTCTATCAAGATCCTAACATGACCCTTCATATCGTCAGGTCTTTTGCCATGCGTAGATTATAACGGATCATTTCTTATTCTTTCTAAGCTGTCGAGTTAAAAAAATTTTTTTTTCATTTTTTCAGCCTCTCATGATACCCCCACGTGACCCATTCCCTCGTTTCTGCTCGTCAAGTGGCTTCTGAATTCTCTCTCTACTTTGTATCCATTTGTATGGCTGGTGGCCACAGGACACAGCAGAAGGATTCAGTTTTGCTTCTCATGTTTGTATTGCATATTTTCGTCAAGGGTCTTCCCTCTCTTCTCTCTCTCTTTCACGCGATGAACGTTCTCATTATCATACCACTCATCACTTGGGCCCCAGACAGTGCTATGTCCTCAACCTCATGATCTTTGGCTTCATTTTGATTTTAGATGAGAGAGAGAGAGAGAGAGAGAGAGAGAGAGAGAGAGAGAGAGAGAGAGAGAGAGAGAGAGAGAGAGAGAGAGAGAGACTACAAAGAATAATGAATTACAAAATGTTCCTCTCCTCCCCTCCTCCCCTTCCCGTGCCTCAACATACACTCAGGTGGTACAAGAGAGAGGTAATAAATACATCACATATGATCATTAACAATACTTTACCAGTAAAGACCACCTCCCCCTCGCTCTCTCATTAAATCCCCGCCAAATTATGGCGCTCTGCCCAGAGTTAGGGTAAAATCGCATACAATGCGGCGCGTCGCGAAAATTAGAAGACTAGGCTGTCGTCTGCTGGATTTCGGAGCTAATTATTTTAATAACTGTCTTGTATTGAATTGAACTCAAGCTTATCCTAACCAATGTATTGTTAGGCTGGGGTTTAAGCTTTGCTGTGCTCGATTAGCTTGGTTTTGAAGACTTTAGATAAGATTAGACCAGGTACATTAGGTGAGGTGAGGTTATGTTAGGTTAGATTAGAGTAGGGTAGGTTAGGTTAGGTTAGGTTAGGTTAAGTTAGATTAGATTAAGGTAGGGTAGGTTAGGTTAGGTTAGATTAGGTTAGGTTAGGTTAGATTAGATTAGATTAGATTAAGGTAGGGTAGGTTAGGTTGGGTTGGGTTAGGTTAGGTTAGGTAGGTTAGGTTGGGTTGGGTTAGGTTGGGTTAGGTTAGGTTAGGTTAGGTTAGATTAAGGTAGGTTAGGTTAGATTAAGGTAGGGAAGGTTAGGTTAGGTTAGATTAGGTTAGGTTAGATTAGATTAAGTAGGGTAGGTTAGGTTAGGTTAGCTATTGTTAGATAAGGTTCCATCGAATCAGGTTGGCTTTTGATGAAAGGAAACTTTTCAATGAAAGGAATTTTGTTTCTCATACAAACTCTGAGAAAACTTAACCAGCGAAGTGTTTAGTAATTTCTCTCTAACGAATTCTGGTTCTCAAACTTACTCAAGCAAAATTTAACCCTGACAAGTTGAACTTCTTATGAGGTAGGTTAGGTACGTTAGGCGAGGAGAAACTTGATCAAAATTGGCAAGATGGTTCTCTCTCTCTCTCTCTCTCTCTCTCTCTCTCTCTCTCTCTCTCTCTCTCTCTCTCTCTCTCTCTCTCTCTCTCTCTCAAAATCCACCAGCGTCCCCCCGACAATGACCTCTCCCGCCTGGTGCTTCCAACTGGCACCTTTACAAGACCCTGGGACGAAAGCCACAAGACAGCAGGAGCTCCACTGCGCCTGGCAGGAGCACCGTCTCCGACGCTCGTATGTACAGCTTCGCAGTCGGGCTTGGCGAGGTCTGGCGATGCTTGGAGAAGCAAAGGTAGAGGTGGTCAGGTGTTTGGCTGGTGACGTCTGACCCTTGCTGATGACATATATTGTCAAGCTTGGTTTTGGGTGACGTGGCGCGTGGTGTGGCGAGGCCTGGCGTAGTGTGTGGGCGGGGCATGGCGTGGTGTGGTCAGACCCGGCTTGGTACGTGGCAAGGCCCGGCGTGGTGTGGAGTGGGGTCGGGCGTGGTGTGGCGGGGTATGGCGTGGCCTGATGTGGCGAGTTCTGGCGTGGTGTGGCGGGGCCCTGGATCAGAGTGTGGTGGGTTCTAATGGGATGTGGCGAGACAGGTTCTGGCGTGGTGTGGCGGGGCCTGGCGTGGTATGGCAGGTTCTGGCGCGGTGTGGCGGAGCCTGGCATAGCGTGGCGTGGTGTGGTGGAGCATGGCTGGACCAAAGCTGCCTCAGCAATGCTCGTGTCAGTTACAGTTGAGCCCTTGTGGTGAAAATATATTTATGATAAAAGCCGAAACGGGTTCTTATCTGGCTAATTCTCCTGACGCTCTCATCTGCCCAGCTGCACTGGTGGTGCTGATGGGGACACAAACACACAAGAGATGGGGCCCCACGATTGCAAAAATCCTTCCCCGTATTGTGGAAATAGGGAATTATGTACACACACACACACACACACACACACACACACACACACACACACACACAGTCGCTGGACAAAACGTAAAGTGCCAAGAGAATGAAAGAGGACAAATTTCATTCCTTTTCTATAAGAGACGAGACAGGGAGAAAGTCTGAGCTACAGGCAGATCTCCCTGACGAGCGAGGTCTGTAAGGTACTGGAAAAGACACTTCAGAAAGAAAATGGACGAATGGCTTCAGAGGAGAAACTACCAACGTAAAAGACAACATGTTGTCAGGGAGAGGAGGTCATGCGAAACGAACCTATTAGATTTCTACGAGAGAGTGAGCTCTGTTGTAGACGAAAGACATGGCTAGAGGGGGATTGTTTGTATTCAAACTTCAAGAAAGCCTCTGGGACTATACCACAAAGGAGGCTGGTAAAAAAAAGAAAAAAAAACTGGAGCTTCAGGCAAGAACATGGGGGAGACTATTACGGTGGAGAGAAGAATATCTTGGTGAGAGAACCTTCTCGATATGGGTCGAGGTCACCGGAGGCGTACAGCAGGGGTCTGTGCTGCAACCGTTGCTCTTCTTGATCTATATAAATGATTTACCAAGGGGAATGGACTATGTGAACATGTTTCCGGATGATGATTGCGATGAGGACTGCATCATCTTACAAGGGGACCTAGACAAACTCCGAATTTAGTGTGATACGTGAGTGATTAAAGTCCACCCAAATAATGGAAAGTCCTGATGCTGGGAACACAGTGAAAGATTTCTATACGAATACTATCAAGAAGGAAATAAGCTGCAGGAATCTGTTTGTGTGAGGGACTTGGGAGTAGACATTATTCCCCACCTGTAGCCAGAGTACCACAGTAAAGAAATAAAGGAGACAACCGGCTGCTGGTATATATTACAACTGAATTCAAATATATGGTGAGGGGAAATATTCAACCAGTTGTTCAAATCCTAAATTGGCCAAAAACAGAATATGCTTTTGAAGTTTGGTCACCGCGCCAAAAGCACAAAGAGGGAATAGAGGAGGTCCAGAGGAGGGCAAAAAAAGATGGCACTAAAGTTAAGAGAGCTGAGTTATAGGGAAAGGCTTGAAGCCGTACGCTTGCCCTCCTTGGCGGAGAGAACAGTAAGGGAAGTAGGGGAACCTGATGAAGACCTTTCATCATTAAACGAGACGAATTATATAACGATGATGCAGGGATACGACAACCAGAGGACGTAACATGATATTCAACAGTACACTTTAAAAATGAAATAAAGATAAAGAAGTACATTTATAGTATGAGTGGTGGATAAATGAACGAGACTGCCTGGGGACGTAGTTAATGCAGAAAGCTTGCTTGAATTTAAGGATCGTATGTTACTAGAGAATGTTCAAAAGATGGGGGCCACGCGAGTGTAAGACTCCCTTTCCGCACAATATAAATAGGTGATTATGATTAGATAATGACACACATATAAACTCACACCAATAATGACTTCACCTACAACCTACACATCAAAATGAGCACAACTGACTCTGATAATCTAGAAGTTCTGGTCCGTGAGACAGTACGCATCACGATCGCAAAGGAAGAACAGTGTCGACATGATAACGCCAGCAAATGTTTTTTCAGCACTTGCGAATCCATGGGCGAATGGCCTCCACCAGCCTGACTGAGCAGAGAACCAACACGACAGCTTGGTCCCGGATCTAGCTCTGAGGGTAGGAGACCTCCGAAACCATCGTAAGGTATAATACGTAAGGTAAGATAAGGCTCCAGACCCAGCTGAGGGGGTAGAAGACCCAAACCATCGTAAGGTATACGTAAAGTAAGGTCAGATCCCAGACACAGCTGTGGGGGTAGAAAACCTCCGAAACCATCGTAAGGTATACGTAAGGTAAGGTAAGGCTCCAGGCCCAGCTGTGGGGGTAGAAAACCTCCGACAACATCGTAAGGTATACGTAAGGTATATTAAGGTCCCAGACCTAGTTGTTGGAGAAGACCACCGACACCATCGTAAGACCTAGCTGTTGGAGAAGGTAAGGTAAGGCTCCAAGCCCAGCTGTGGGGGTAGAAAACTTCTACACCATCGCAAGGTATTCTTCAGTTATGTACAATAAATTAAGTTGCCAAGAGACACACCAATCCAAGGATAATATTGCGACAACACTCTCTCTCTCTCCCCTGCCTTTAATGACGTCATATCAGTGATGAGCCTGCAAGTGATATCAACCGACAGTTTCTTGGGACGGGAGTTAGCGAAGCGGACAGGCAACGACGGGGCGATGATAGCTGGCGAAGGGCAGAGGCTGGGGAGAGGTACACACACTGACCATGTGTGCGTCACTGTGAAGAGGAAGTTTAAGCTGCAGCAGACAGTGTATAATGAGGCTATAAACGGCTGTCACCACTCCGTCCTCACCACCCCCACTCCATCCGCCCTCACCATCCCCATCCACCCTCCCTCTCCACTCCATTCCGCCCTCACCATCACCAATCGCCCCTCCCATTCCACCCCCGCCCCGCCCCGCCCATGCTGAGGCAAGGTCATCCACGCCCACATGGTGCAACACGGGACCAGTAAGGTCAGCTCTTTAATAATTAATAAACCAGGTAAGCAAGAGGCCGCCTTGGTACACGCATTCATAAAACATAAGTAACAGTCCTGTGTGGCGGCTGCTCCATTTTACCATGCCAAGTCAGTGATCTCTTGTCTTTCCCAGTAGTTCTGGGTTTGGACCGATGCGGTGCGAACTGTGGGCGTCCGTTGCCATGACATATAATCGATCTAGTGAACGCTTTAAGATGCGATGTTAAGCACCACTCTAAATCTCTCATCATCTGGAGAGCCGAAGTGGTTAAAAAGGAGAGACGATTTGTTCTGTCTCTCGCGTCTTCAAAGGTCGCAAAATCCCTGCTACCGTGTGATCTACAGACAAGGTGGATCACCTCAGACGAGAGAGGGTCGCTCGCACATGTGTGGGGAGTATGGTATGTTGTGGGTGTATGGCTGGTAGAGTGAAATCTAAGGTTGAATTAGGGACTTGATCACCATCTACGTCATCAAACTGGTTGAAAAGGTTGAATTAGGGACTTGTTCACCATCTACGTCATCAAACTGGTTGAAGAACTTTAAAGTTATCACTAGATCACCCCTTATTCTTCTTTCTTCGATGATGGACACAATACAGGCCTCTTAACTATTTCCTGTAACTCAGCTCTCTTAATTCTGATAATATCTTTGCTGCCTTCCTCTGGACCTTCTCTAAATTCTTTGTTTCATGAAGTGCGGCGACCAAACCTGAGTAACATATTCTAGTTTTGGCTTAATGTGGAATGCCAAAAGCTTGCTGAATATTTCTGTATCTGTGTACACGTCTGAAATTCTAATATCTGTCAGCAAACAGTTTGTGTCCTTTACTATTCTCTCGCTTATGGAGGATGTCAGTTCTCAGGTCCCTCTCACACACAGGTTCCAGCAGCTTATTGTATGCTAGATGATATTCATATCAAGACCAAGGTTAAATTTCATCATGCGAAGTTTGTCTAGGTCCCTTTGTAAGCTGGTGCAGTCCTCCACGCTTTCCACTTCCCTCATGACCTTGGCATCGTCCACAAACATATCAGGTACGAGAGTCCAATCCTTCTGTCTAGTCATTCACATGTGTGTGTGTGTGTGTGTGTGTGTGTGTGTGTGTGTGTGTGTGTGTGTGTGTATTACCTGCTCTATAATTCACCTGCATACTGCATAATCATCACAGCAATATTTACCCACTTGTCTGTGCCATACTCGCCTGTTTCCCCACACCTTCCCCCCTGACCAAACTTAAGCCCCTCCTCCACCCCTGGCCACGTCCCCAGCCCTCCCGGGGGCGCCAGGGCCGGGTATCTGCTGGCTGTGGTTTAGTATGCAGCAGGGGTGGGCTGGCAGGCCGTGTTTCAATTAATGTGTGGCGATACGGCAGAGAGGAGCACTACGCTGATCCGCCCGGCACGCACGCTGGCTCAGGTGCCTTACTGCTCTGCTCTTCCTCTCATGCTGTTCCTGTCCTGCTGTTTCTTTTGTCTCTCTCTTTGCTGTTCCTGCCCTGCTGTTCTTACCCTGATGTTCCTTGCCTTGCTGTTCCTTCTTCTTTGCTCTATCTACCATGCTGTTATTAGCCTTATCCTGTCCTGCTGTGTCTCCCTCCTGTGTCTTCCTGCTGTTCCTCTCATGCTGTTCCTCGCCTGCTGTTGCAGCCCTATTGGTCCTCCTTTGCTATGTCTTCCCTGCTGATCCTCCTCTACTGTTCCTGTCCTGCTGTTCCTCGCCTGCTGTGTCTCGCCTGCTGTTCCTGACGTCCCGTGGCAACATCTCCCTAGTGTTGCCGCGGGCTCGGGAGGCTGCTGTGTCCACAGGTTCAGCTGTAAGACTCAAGGTTCTCCAATATAGAGGTACCTTCCGGGGTCCTGCGCTCATTGGTGTAGCCTGGGGTCACTCCCTTTTAAGTATAAGTGTACGATTAGATTGTGTAAGTGTGTGTGTGTGTGTGTGTGTGTGTGTGTGTGTGTGTGTAGTGCACAGCATCTTACCTAAGTACGTGTCATCAGGCCTGTGTTGGTATGATGTGTGTGCAGGCGTTGTCTGTGTACAGGCATCGTTGGCCTGCGTGATCCATGCGTAGGTGTTGAGAGCAATTATGTGTATGTGGGCGCTGGCACAACACACAGATGAGAGACAGGCGCTCTGGGCCTCCCTGGGGCGCAGACTTATTACGGCCGGGGTCTGGCTGGGCCTCTGGTCGTGAGGAACATGGAGCCCAGACCTGGTAATGGTGGGGACGCGTTCGAGTCACTGTAATATGGCGGAGGGATGATCATGAGTCGTGGTCTTTATAGATATGGTTTTCCAGTCCTGGTAGCAAGGTCCAGGGACTCCAGTTCGAGCAATACTGTCCACGAAATTTTCAATACTGGAATGGTAGAATGCATGGGGTTTTCCAGTCTCGTTACTGTAGTGGAGGCACAGCGGTTTGAGTCGGGGTAATAGAGGGAAGGGGTTCTGGCCATGCTCGTAAGACATAAATAATTACAGGGTTCGACTCTTGGTAATAAGGCATAAAAGGTATAGGTTTTCCAGTGCCATTATCCAGACTGGAGAGCTCCACTACCAGTACCTAGACAGGATGCTTCTACTGCGAGTAATCAAAGGAGGGTAATTCCAGTAACAGTAACTAGAGAGGAGGGTTCCAGTACCAGAAACCAAACAGAAGGGTTCCAGTGCCAGTAACCTACAAAGGGATTCCAGTACCGGTAAGAAGACAAGAAGTTTGAGCTCCAGTAACCATACAGGATGGTTCCAGCGCCTGAAACCAGACAGAAGGGTTCTAGTAACAGTAACCAGACAGGAGGGTTCCAGTACCGGCAGCAATTACACAAGAGGGTTCCAGTAACGGCAGCATCCAGACAGGAGGGTTTCAGTTCCGGCATCAACCTGCCAGGAAGGTTCCAGTCGAAGTAAAGTACACAAGGACAGACCCCGGAGGAGCCAGACGGACTCCACAGCCCAGCCCAACACGAAGGCAAATGGCGCCTGGAGTGTTCAGGCTGGGGCGTGAAGAATGAACAAAACATTACTCGTAATCTGTCGTACCGACGAGTTATACATTATTCACAGCCCGTAATGTGCCGCGGAACCATGCATAATTCTCCCATCAACTCCTCTTGGGTGCTGCACTGAAGAGCCTGGAAAAGAAGAGGGTAAAAAAAGAGAAAAGAAAAGTGTAAAACCACTGAGTGTATGAACGTGTGGCCTGAGGCTGGACCACACCAAGACGTGTAGGACAGTCTTGAAGGAATGTATGTGGTGTGTTGCTAAACGTGGCCACGAAATGGACGATGTAATCGAGTACTAAAGTTTGTGGTCGGAGGGAGTCTCAAGCCAAGGAAGGTTAGCTTTGATGGAACGTTAGAGTGCGTGGTCCGGTGGTGGTGACTTGGGGCTAAGCTGAGTCAGACACTGGGGCGTAAAGAGTGCGTGGCCTGGTGCTGGATGAGACCAAGCACTGTAGGATTACTAAGACTATGGGGCATTTAGAGTGCGTGGTCTGGTGGTGGTGGCGGCGCCACTATAGTTAAGCTGAGAAGGATAATGGGGCGTTAGAGTGCAGGGTCAGGTGCTGGCTGAGGCCAAGTAAGATACTGAGAGCATGAGGGTGCGTCTGGTGCTGGCTGAGGCCAAGTAAGATAATGGAGCGTTAGAGTATGTGGTCTGGTGTTGGCTGAGGCCAAGTAAGATAATGGAGCGTTAGAGTATGTGGTCTGGTGCTGGCTGAGGCCAAGTAAGATAATGGAGCGTTAGAGTACGTGGTCTGGTGCTGGCTGAGGCCAAGTAAGATAATGGAGTACAAGAGAGCAAGATATGATCCCAGGCTCTCTGGATCCATCACCATTCGTCACGCTCCCCTCACGCTTGAATTGTATCGTCAAAACATTCTTGGTCCGGCCACGAAAACAGACTGGCTCACTCCCTCCTACCACTAGAACGGTCTGGCTCACTCCCTCCTACCACTAGAACGGTGTGGCTCACTCTCTACCACCAGCAGAACAGTCTGGCTCACTCCCTCCCGCCAGCAGAACAGTCTGGCTCACTCTCTCCCACCAGCAGAACAGTCTGGCTCACTCCCTCCCACCAGCAGAACAGTCTGGCTCACTCTCTCCCACCAGTAGAACAGTCTGGCTCACTCCCTCCCACCAGCAGAACAGTCTGGCTCACTCTCTCCCACCAGTAGAACAGTCTGGCTCACTCCCTCCCACCAGCAGAACAGTCTGGCTCACTCCCTCCCACCAGCAGAACAGTCTGGCTCACTCCCTCCCACCAGCAGAACAGTCTGGCTCACTCTGTCCCACCAGCAAAACAGTCTGGCTCACTCCCTCCCACCAGTAGAACGGTCACTCCCTCCCACCAGTAGAACGGTCTGGCTCACTCCCGTCGTCCTCGGTCGTAACGTTGTGCTCAAAGGGCCAAACCTTCGTGCTCAAGGGTCGTGCCGTCGTGCTCAAAAAGGTTTGTACGGTTGTCCTCAAGGGTCATACCGTCGCGCTGAAGGGGTCGTACCGTCGTGCTCAAGGGGTCGTAGCGTCGTGCTCAAGGGTCCTACCTTCGTGCTCAAGGGTCAAACCTTTATGTTCAAGGGTCGTGCCATCGTGCTCAAAGGGTCGCACCGTCGTACTCAAGGGGTCGTACCGCCTTGCTCAGGGGTCGTACGGTCGTACTACATGTGCTGATGAAGGCGTCGGGTTAACTAATGTTCAAACCCGCAGCAGGTTAACAGTGAGCAGTAAGGGCGTACGGGTAGGTGGGTCAAAACCCGGCCCAGCTGGCGCTTTGCTCCACAAGTTAATATATCAATATTTACTGCGGCGGAGATTATGCTGGGAATAATAATAATAATACTGCCAGCCAACCAGACCCGTGTTATATAAATGTCGCTCTCTGTAGTCAAGCGGAATTTATGGTGATCAAGCCAAGGTTTATTTTCTTTTTCTGTCTAACACGGCCGTGAACGTAGCCATGCGTCTTCCCCTCCAGCCATTCGTCATTCGTTATTCTGGTGGCTGTCGTGTGGGAGATGGTGGTAATTCGTTCTGGCCCGCAACGTAAAGTACCCAGGTACGAATTGAGCGCGGGCGCACACGAGCCCCCGCCTCATGTTCTTATTACATCATCTTCGTCTGCTCTCAATGTGCTTGCAGAACACAGCGAAGCCCGACTTATGTATCATTCGGCTACTGTGTGCGTGTGTGTGTGTGTGTGTGTGTGTGTGTGTGTGTGTGTGTGTGAATTGGGGGTGATGGCGGGCCTCTCTGCCTGCCAGTGTGTCTGGAGGTGTCAGGAATGTAACTCGTCCTTCTTATCTTTCTCCCTCAATTTAGCCCAGAAAACTGACTCGCCGAACAACCTCTCCCAGCCAGAACCTGTTGGTGTGGATTTTGGCATGTATTCTAATTTGCATCATATCAGCTGTGTCTGCGTGAAGGAAAGCCCCGACAATTATATAACCTCTTAGGTCACAACGTGATAAGAAAATCCAACAACAGGACATGATACAATTTTGGATGGGTGGGGGGGTCTACACAGGACGTCTGTGTCCCCGTGACCATCACATACACCCGAGGGTAACACCTCCTCGGTGTTTCCAGCAAATCAAGTTCCAAAAAGCCTGAGTCCCATCTATATTCACAATGATCCTGATGGTGATCCATCATATATAATTCGACCGATGGAGAGTCTGGGTCCCACCCACACCACCATCAATAATGGAAAACACCGCCCGCACCTGAACTCGAACACAGTATGTCATACCAGCGAGGCACGCTCGGCTGAGCACCGCACCAGAGGTTACCGCACTCAGCATGAGCGCTGATCTGGGTCGTTCAACTGTGTGCTCACTGCACATTACCCATGGGGGTAAGGTGCCGTCTGGGTGCAGCCACACGAACCAAAATGGTCTTCAGTGGATGATTAACTCCTATATAGCCATTGACAGCGCTTCAAGATCGATGAGCCAAATACGTGCACTGGAACTGGTCGGTATTTGATAAAACCCGAGGCAACAGACGACACAAGCAGCCAGAGACCAGCCGGGGCAGTAGAGTATGTCCACCTCAGGGCGACACAATGTCCACTTCAGAGTGACACAATGTCCCCCTCAGTGAGAGACAGTGTCTTAGTTAACGATAAGAAGAGAACATCTAGCTTACGAGAACTCCTGATAGGTGAGGGAAAGTGAAATTCCAACTGAGCTGCAGCTTCGTCAGTCGACAGTCAGTTTAAGGACAACGAGGGAACTGGTGACTTGAATGAGGGAAGCCGCCTGTTTGCAGTACAACTGAGACAGATGAATATCGCTTGACTATTACGAAAAGAAAAAAAGAATATGTTCAACGAAAGCCACTGAAGCTCTATCAAAACCAAAGAAAGCTGGGACAAGTGAGGTGGCAGATGAGAGGCATCAGTGAAGCAAGTAATGGCCAGCAACACCCGAGCCACAAGCCAGCCAGGAACCACATAAAACATGACCAATAGACAACTAACAGGCAGGTACAGGCCAGTTGAACCGTAGGTAAGGGCGAGCTAAGGACCCTTAAGGGGCAACAAAGAGATGGGTAAGAGCCTTGAGAGCCAGATATAATAGAGTTGAGAAGGAGCAAAGAGGCAGCAATTGGCGAGGTTAAGGTGCGTCGGGCAGAGGTAGGGCAGGGCTGGGGCTGTGTGCTGAGGGCGTGGTGGTCAGGGCTGGGGCTGTGTGCTAAGGGCGTGGTAGGTAGGGCTGTGGGTGGGTGGTGAGGCTGTGGTCGGGAGAGCTGGGACTGTGTAATGAGTTAGTGGAGACTGCCTGGTGGGCAGGGCTAGGGCTTGGTTAGGGGGGCGTGGTGGGCAGGGTTAGGGCTATGTACTGGGCGCTTTCAGCCTGCGTAGTGGGTAGGGTTAGGGCTGGGTGGGGAGGGCTTGGAGCCTGCGTTGTGGACAGGGCCGGGGCTGAGTGCTGAGGGTTTGGAGCCTGCATGGTGGGCAGGGCTGGGGGCTGGGTGGGGATGGTGTGGTAGGCAGGGCTGGGGGCTGGGTGGAGATGGTGTGGTGGGCAGGGGTGGGGCTGGGTAGTGCGGGCATGGTGGGCAGGTACGCACAAAAGAAGCAGCAGCGGCTCCCACAAGCGGGTGTCTGGCTGGTGACACACTGGCCCGCTCCTGTACACGGTGACACATGACACACCCAGGGCTACCCCTCCCTCTGTCAGGGTCTGTCTCCTGCAACTGCTGCGCTCTCTAACCTTTATATATATATATATATATATATATATATATATATATATATATATATATATATATATATATATATATATATATATATCCCTCGCAAACGCGGGAGACAGCGACAAAGCAAATATATATATATATATATATATATATATATATATATATATATATATATATTTGTCGCCGTCTCCCGCGTTTGCGAGGTAGCGCAAGGAAACAGACGAAAGAAATGGCCCAACCCACCCCACATATATATATATATATATATATATATATATATATATATATATATATATATATATATATATATATATATATATATATATATATATATATATGTGTGTGTGTGTGTGTGTGTGTGTGTGTAGCAATGGCTAGACTCTCCAACACAAATGGTAAAGTTTAAATAACAATATGAAACATCGATTAAGAAAATAGTCTCCCTCGACCTGAGCTTCGAGTCGATGCCTACCTACGACGCTGCAAGAAGGGGCAGGAGACACCCAACCCAGGCCAGCCTCCCTGCAGGCCAGCCGCCACACGCCACCCTCCATCACCCCAGCAATATTCACATAAACTTTTAAACACATTAAATCACCAGGTTACGGGGCGCACAATGCGCTGGCGACAAGTTTATGTCTCTAATAAGTTGTGGTGGTGCGTAGTGAGCGGGGTGTAGCGTGTGAGATAGTGAGTGTCGGCCGGCCGCTCATTATGAGTACCTGCATACCAAGTGCCTGTGTCGGGCGGGGCTGGTGCAGCCGTGGGGCGGTGGTCAGCCTCCTGATGCATGCCCTCATGGTCGGGGGTCCGCGCTCCTGTGCTGCTCTCTATACACTGCTAAAGCCCGGGTTCTAAGCCCGGGTTACACAGGCTGTCTACATGACTTTGCTTCTATTTAGGCTTCACTACGGCTTAGGACGCTCAACCCGGCCTCTCACACGCTGCATATGGGACAAAAAGCTCCACTTCTGTTGCGCTGATCAATTAAGTTGTCAGTATCAGCATCCCGCAGGCCTAGATGACAAAAGGATGGATCATGGGCATCAGTTTTCGACTGACTTCTTGATAACGTTCTTACAACCGGCGGGTGAATCGCCTGTGGCGCGGGTCCTGATGCTGTTCCCGCCTCTCGTCTCGGTGTCCTTTTCCTTTTCCAAAGGATTCTGTCGCAGATGTACGGAGCCCTGTGTCTCGACAGGCAGAGGGACACAGCCTCTATGATTCTGGTGACCAGTGAAGCTCTGAAACGTCAACTACGTTTGATGACGCGACGATGTATTATGTATAAGTATGATGGTCTTAATACAGGAGTCTCTCCTGGCACGTCTTGAAAGTTCGCAGGATCCATCTCATCTTTTTTGCAGAAGCAATGGCTGCTTTGTTGGCACCCGCTATATTAATCATAGATCGTATTAGATATTTGTGAAAGGTTAGGGTTTGTCATTTCTCCTCATCAGACCAAAATCTTCAACAGACGATTGCCTAGAAGAGGGAGTGTCATCAGAGAGATTCGGTTGAATAATGGGTCACAGAATGATTATGTAAAAAGCCACTGGTATCTTAGATTAAAAGTACCAGTATATAGTTGCTGCTGTAACTAGAGTAGAGAGAGGCTTAGAGCACCCAGAGCTGTAGCTGGCCCACAACCCTTAGTCTGGGGCCAATGTCAGAATAGTTAAAATGATGTACATGACTTCCATGACTGATTATGCTGCGCCTCTGTTTGCCTTAACGCCTCATAGAAGGCTGGAATTCCTGGGCTTGTGAAAATACACAAAGAAGCCATGGCAATGAATCTTATCTGCCTTAAAACCAAAAGATTCTAAATATGAGGAAAGGGTTTGATCTTCCTGGCGTCAGAGACAGAATAACTCAAATTAATCTTATTGGGATCCAGATGTTCAGGAAAACACATCGCAATCCATGTGGAGAACACTCCCAGACCTTCTTCTCAAGTGGAGGGACACATCCATCCACATGGGTCCCTACAGCTGCCACTGGGATTAGAATATATGATACTCATGAACTCTACTACCATGAGAGACAGCAATCGCTCTGCCCTGTCTTGCCCCGCAGGAGTATAACCTCTTTGTTGTCACTGTCTCCTCATTCCCCTCCCCCCACAGCTCATGCTCAATTCACAGCCCAAGTTGAATTTAAGAGCTAACAATAGCGTCCCTTTATCACATCCACACCATTACCCCTGAACATAATCTCCCACAAATTACATATGCAGGTGGGTCCCTACCACACAGCAGTGGTGCAGGTGGCGGTCCTGTTGTTGTCACACGAACTGGCCACTTTCACACGAAACGAGGACTCAAGGTCACTAAATGGGTGACCCACACTCCAAACTGAATTATCTGCTACCCTTATGGTTCTCATATTCATTAAAAACTCCAAGAAACGTAGCCTGAGTGTTAGCGATACCCTTTCCTCACTAACTGCATTAAACTCTCTTAAGTATGACTCCAACATGATTCTCTCTGAAGCACGACACAGGGATGACCACATTACTTATGAACTTTTGAGTCACGTTTCTCAGACTTCCTTCACATACTGGACTCCAGTTAATGAGGCTGATCATCTAGCAAAAACTTTCTGCCTTGAATTATGAAGTTGATGATCGTTGGTCTACCTCCGAGTAGCCTTCAGACAATCGTTCAGAATATGGGGAAAAAAAATTTAGACCTTAAGACAAAGTGAAGTCAACACAAGCAGGTCCATCATCTACCACCATGATACGAGGCAAGAAGAACCTTGATGTTGCTGTCGTCCGACTTAGTAAGGCTATTATAGATATTCAAGGGAGTCTGCTCCTCCTGTTGATAATGGTCAGACCAAAGCTGTCCTCCACACCTTGCAACATTATGTATTCGTCTTTTTGTACGCAATGAGTTCTGAGATAATTCTGGCCAAACATTACAAGATGTAGGAACACATTTCATCCATAGAAATGTACTTGAAAAGTATCAAAATTTCACTTATTGTCAATAGTTCACGTTTTCTAATCATTGGTTGTTTAATTCATGTAAGATTTTCAGCGTAATTCTTTATGAATGTAATCTCGTCACTGAGGCCCAGCAGGTCCCTGGATCTTTCATGCACTCTGCATCCTCTTTTGCGCCACCGCCCACAGGATGGGTAGGAGAGCACAATACAGTAGAGGCTACTGTAGCGAAAGCCAAAATCAGATTGTTATGCCCAATGAAGGTAAGATCATTGCTCGAAATTACTTCCCCCCGTCTTATAAATTTTCCTTCAGGTCCGCGTTATAACAGTTTCTGTTCTGTAATGGGTTTCGATTCAATTTCTTTAAATCCTCCATAACGATGTATACTAAACTGTTCTCCACTGAACATCATGTTATTGTAACAGAGTGGAACACTGGGAGATGGGACTGGCTTATGCCTGTAGTCTTCCAGTGTCCTGTTGAGATTAGGGTCTTATAACTATAGTGATACCGCAGGCAGATGATGGCATGAGGGTGAAGTATGTGTGTTGATAACTGTGTTCATCTGGAGGCATTAATAACCACAAAAAATAGAAATACAATAATTTCACAAAGGTTATATGGTTATATCATGGCTTGTGTGTGTGTGTGTGTGTGTGTGTGTGTGTGTGTGTGTGTGTGTGTGTGTGTGTGTGTGTGTGTCTTCGTGGATACGTATTTCTGGAGTTATCTCTGCACCTATGGCAGACTGGGTGTGTGTAGTGAAGTGATGTGTTGGTATAAGGAGGAAAGTGGTGGCCAAGTTAATCTTTCAGAACTGTCTATTGTGTATGTCGATGGGTGACTGGAGCCTCTCTCACGGCTCGGAGGCTCCGTGGGAATCAAGTGTTCCTTACTTGTGATGCTGGTGCGACTCTTCGCCCAAGCTTCCTTCTTGCAGACCTATTCTACCAGACTGTTTTTTGCTGTAGATGTATGCATGATACATGTTATACAATGTAGTTAGTATTAAATATATTGGAAGAGGCTGTCCAGTTATTTCTTGGAAGACGTTTAGGTCTTAAAGCAGTGGCAGTGTCGGCAGTGAAGGATCTGTGTACACTTTCTAACTCTGCACCTTCACCCGCCGTGCACTTCAGCCATACTTTGCATCACCTTACGTCAAATGGTTGCTCTAAGTCTTCTGAACTCAGCATCCCAGTCTGTGACCCTTCGAGATTCCAGTCAGGTTCCTCAGTGTCCCCCGAGGTATGTAAACTCCTCGCTTACCTCATATGCCGACCTAGCGGCTGTTACATCAACTCCTCCCAGGTGAACTGACACGATTCATTTGTCACAGTTCCACCACCAGGGAGGTGAACAGCAGATCCAACACTGACGGTCACCTGTTTTTCACTGTAACTTTACAACGATCACCATCAACACTATCATCATCATCAGCCACGCTTATCACATTACGCACTCGTCACATCACACGGCCATCACATCAACAACAATCATCGACACTGCCACCACTTCCCTCACCACCATCCCCCGTACCACCAACCATCACAACCTGGGGACAAGCCTACGGGAGCACACCACCGTATTACAATACCCGACCAGCCCACCACCACCACCACCAACCACCACCACCATCATCACTACCAACTTTTCCAGACACTTGAGACCGTAGTACCATCTCAGCGGCACCATCCATGACAGCTATTACCAAAGATAATCAGAACAACAGTAGAGGCAGCAACGGTAATACAAAGCAGCAACGAATCCCAGGTCTCGGCGCCCCCGTACACTGTAACAGTAACAACAGTAAACGTGACAAAATCAACAGTAGTCATTACAATAACAGAAGCAGCAACAACATCAACAGTAGTAAGAAAAACGATGATCCAGACAGCAACACCCACCTCCTCCGGTCGTCCTCCACTATGTCTGGTCACAGTCAACACTGCACACGGTTGTAACTGCAGCGTAATGTTCCATACGTACTTAAAGGACCCTACGCCATGCCACAACTTCACTCTCCAGGACGCGGGGCAATAGGTTACCTCACCTGCCCTGAGAGTCCTATTGAATCAAGCAACACTGCTTAAGGTCCTACAGAACTGCGGTTCCTTGCGTGGGGATTGAGGCCAGGGTTCCTTACAGAGAGACTGGGGAGGGCGAAGGGATTGGCATTCCCAGGGTCAACCTGAGCTGAGGAGTCCCAAAAGAAGCCTTGCCACCTGAAGGTCCTCAAGGACCGGGCTCCAGTTTACCAGCATGACCGAGAGAACACGTTTGCTTCACTTCACCTGACGACCCCAAAGAACGACTGTGCTTCACCTCACCCCAGAGAGTAAGTATACTTCGCCTGACCTCAAGACCCCCAGAAAACAAATCTACTTCATCTGACCCCAAAGAATAAATTTGCCTCAGTTTACTGGAAAGCTTGAAAGAATGAGCTTCACCGATCTTAAGGCTCTTGAGAACAAGTTTGCTTCGTCTAACCCGAAGGCCCCCAAAGAATCATGCTTCCTTATCTCACCTGAAGACCCCTAGAGAACTAAGGTGCCTCACCTCACCTGAAGGCCCCAGAGAAACAGGTTGGCTTAGTTCACCTGAGCGCCAGAGAACGAGGCTGCCTCAGTTCAGCTATGGCCGGGGTCCAGTATGAGATACCCTGGTTGCCTGCCGCGCCACATGATCGTAAAACTCACATAAAACCAAAGTATATTTGGCTAAACAACTTGGATCATTATCATGCGCCCACGACCCGCCGCCTAGATCGTACTAATGAAAATGTTGCCACCACCACCACACTGTGATACTAGCCAGACAGCCAGGTACCAGCCAGTCAACCAGCTGGTCAGTAAGCCAGTCAGCCAGCTGGTCAGTAAGCCCGTCAGCCAGCTGGTCAGTAAGCCAGCCAGCCATCGACCCACCAGGTAACCATTCAGCCACTCAGCCAGCCAGCCAGTTACCTAGAAAACTGGCCAGCCAGCTTGCCAGCAAGACAATCAGGCACCTAGTCAGCCAAGCCTTCACCCAGGCAGCCAGCAAGTCAGCCAACCCCCTGGCTAGCTAGCCTGCCATATACTCTGTCATCCAGCTAGCCAGCCAGCTAGGCAACCATCCAGCTAGCCATGTACCCAGAGAATCAGTTAAATAGCCACGTACCCAGCAGCTAGCAAGTCACCAAGCAGACGGTCAGCCAGATGCCCATTTAGCCAGCCAGAGAACCAGCCAACCAACTAGCATGCTAGCTAACCCATCCATCCACTCAGCCAGCTGGCCAACCACTCCAGAGTCAGTGCACATGGTGTCCAGCCAGCCATCCCGATCATCCTTGCATTATCAAACAACCAGATTCTCGTCCCGTGACACCTTGAGGCAGCCACTGCCTCGACCACCTCTCCTGCCCAGGACCTGGTATCTGATGCAACAGACACCACACACCTGCAGCATGATATGTTGTACTGTGTAGGTGCCTGTCCGGCCACCTTTCAAATGTTCAGTGAGCGGGTCCACAGTATTTATAATAGCTGCAGGTAATGAGGCGTGCCGGAGAACCAATCCTGGGTAAGGTGCAAGACTGAGCTGCAAGGGAAGAAGACTTCTGAGACCAATGTAAAGAGTAAGTTAGGGTAAAGTAAGGTCCCAGACCCAGCTGTGGGGGTAGAAGACCTCGGAAATCATCATAAGGTGTACTTAAGGGTAAGGTAGGGTCCCAGACCAGCTGTAGGGGTAGAAGACCCCAGAAACCATTATAAGGTGTACTTAAGGGTAAGGTAGGGTCCCAGACCCAGCTGTGGGGGTAGAAGACCTCAGAAACCATCATAAGGTATAGTTAAGGATAAGGTAGGGTCCTAAACCCAGCTGCAGGGGTAGAAGACCCCAGAAATCATTATAAGGTGTACGTAAGGGTAAAGTAAGGGCCTAGACCCAGCTGTGGGGGTAAAAGACCTCCAAAACCATCCTAAGGTTTACGTATGACCCTAGACCGAACTGTTGGGGTGGAAGATCTCCAACGTTATCGTAAGATACACGCAAGATGTGCTCGCCATACACAGCCGCACAATCTGCAGGTGGACAACGTGGAAATAATACAAGTGCAAATGACTCCAGTGGCCGGGTGATGGCCACGGGGGGGGACTGACGTATATGGTAATTGAACTCAGGACCATCTGTTGGTCTTCACCAATCCTGAGGAAGAAATTCCTCACGTCACTGAGTAAAACATATTCATTTGTTTGTTATGTAAACTGGTGTCGTGGCCACCGTATGCGAAAATATATTCCGCCACACAAGAGACAGGGGGTCGCCCTACATGATCCAGAACATCGTTCCAAAACCATAAACTCCAATGTTTATGTAAAGAAATAACTGGTGACGCTAGAGTGTGGGTTCTCGACATGATGGGTGAGCCGATGTGTGACGGAGCAATACTGGTGTGGTGGGTGAGGTGGCGGGTGACGGAGCCTAATTAGGTTGGTGAGTGAGGTGACGGAGCAGCAGCAGGGTCGTGGGTGAGGTGACGGGTGACGGAGCAACACTGTGTGGTGGGTGAGGTGACGGGTGACGGAGCAGCAGCAGGGTGATGAGTGAGGTGACGGGTGACGGAGCAGCAGCAGGGTGGTGGGTGAGGTGACGGAGCAGCAGCAGAGTGGTGGGTGAGATGACGGGTGTTGGAGCAACACTGGTGTGGTGGGTGAGGTGACGGGTGACGGAGCAGCAGCAGGGTGGTGAGTGAGGTGACGGGTGACGGAGCAGCAGCAGGGTGGTGGGTGAGGTGACGGGTGACGGAGCAGCAGCAGGGTGGTGGGTGAGGCGACGGGTGACGGAGCAACAGCAGGGTGGTGGATGAGGTGACGGAGCAACACTGGTGTGGTGGGTGAGGTGACGGGTGACGGAGCACACAGAGCGCAGTGAGGTCGGTGGGAGCAGCAGCAGGTGTGGGTGAGGTGACGGTAGTGAACAGCACAGGGTGGTGGGTGAGGTTGACGGGTGACGGAACCTCAGCAGCGGGTACAAGCAAGACTCCTCATCACTGTTGTGGTTGTGGCGGTGAGCGTGCTCAGTGCACGACCCAGCCACCTGTCGCCTCCACCACCACCACCCGCGGCAACCACACCAGGTGCGCTGCCTCTCCCTCCCACTGTGTGTCCCACCACCACCACCAGCAACCAGACCAATGGTGGGTCCCCATCCCACCACCAGCCACAGCCATTGGTGGGTCACAGCCATTGGTGGGTCACCGCTCCACCACCAGCCACACTATTGGTGGGTCCCCATCCCACCACCAGCCACAGCCACTGGTGGGTCACAGCCACTGGTGGGTCACAGCCACTGGTGGGTCACCGCTCCACCACCAGCCACACTATTGGTGGGTCCCCACCCCACCACCAGCCAGACCCACGGTAGACTCGTGGCAGTGAAGTGGGCTGGGACTCTCCTGCCCAACCAGAGGGTCAGCTTGTCCCCAGCACGCCTCACAGTCTCGTGGTCAGCACGCGTCATTCTCTCGTGGTCAGCACGCGTCACACTCGTGGTCAGCACGCGTCACACTCTCGTGGTCAGTACGCGTCACACTCGTAGTCAGCACGCGTCACACTCTCGTGGTCAGCACGCGTCACTCTCTCGTGGTCAGCACGCGTCACCCTCTCGTGGTCAGCACGCGTCACACTCTCGTGATCAGCACGCGTCACAGTTTTGTGTTAAACCAGTGTCCCTCCACCCCCCTTCTAACATTGCTCTGCCACCAGATATAAACCAACGAAATTATCTACCATCATCAAACCTGATATAAAACCAACGAAATCATCTACCATCAATCTTCGTTTCACATCATCTTCTTGGCCACTTTCTCCGTCATTTCTACACGAAATAAGACTCTCTCTCCAGACCCTCAGAAGGATCATTATATGCTCCCATGATAACACGACGAGATCCTTACACTGGTGACCATCACTTTACTAAGCTCAACTGGCGACGCGTCCGCATCCCTTCGCCCGTCAAGTGGGCCAGTGTCCCTCCCTCCGCTCAAGTGTCCCGTGTCCACAATCCCCAAGCTTAACGCACACCCTAAGTAATGCCTTGAGGATTCCCGCCTCTCATATCTGGCCCTCACTTCTGAGGAGGAGCGAAATCCGTACGTAAGAGTGAGGTCAGGAGGAACGTGGAATGGTCTGCCTTGTTAGTGATGAGGTCAGGAGGAACGTGGAATGGTCTGCCTTGTTAGTGATGAGGTCAGGAGGGACGTGGAATGGTCTGCCTTGTTAGTGATGAGGTCAGGAGGGACGTGGAATGGTCTGCCTTGTTAGTGATGAGGTCATGAGGGACGTGGAATGGTCTGCCTTGTTAGTGATGAGGTCAGGAGGGACGTGGAATGGTCTGCCTTGTTAGTGATGAGGATCATGAGGGACGTGGAATGGTCTGCCTTGTTAGTGATGAGGATCAGGAGGAACGTGGAATGGTCTGCCTTGTTAGTGATGAGGTCAGGAGGAACGTGGAGTGGTTTGGTTTGTACAGATAAGGTTTTAACTTACCTTACCTTACCTTATCTTACCCTGCCTTACCTTACCTTACCTTATCTTACCCTCCCTTAGCTTTCCATACCTTATCCTCCTTTACTTTACCTTTCCTTATTTTACCTTATCTTACCTTACTTTACTGTACCTTACCTTACTTTACCTCACTACGTCAGCCGGACAACATGACCAAACCAGAGCAGATCTCGGTACACCGTTGTGTCTGAACTTCCGTGAACTTCATCTTCCCAAAACCCCGACTTTAAGCGAAACAAACGTGGATACATTAATGAGTTCACTCTGGCCCCTTCGCTGACCGACCTGGAGTCTTCCGTCTATACCCTGCCCAGCTGACGGTCATGGAGTTGAAGCTGCTTCCTGTCATCACCCGTGACCGAGTCACAATCACGCGAGACTATGTCCAATGATAGATAGTATGACAGGTTTACCCGCCAATGATCCTTACTGTATAAGCCTGAGGAATGGGATTCCATCCTCAGTCACGATTCATTGCATTAACTTCAGCTTGAGGCTGAGCTCATGCTCAGGAGGTACACACACACACTAGAGACAGTCGGGATACAAGAAGGAGGGCGGGTTAAACAGACCACCATAGTGTAGCGTTGCTGACCATGAAGCATTCACGGGCCGCCCGCACTGGTTCGAATCTCGGTCTGTCTGTAGTAAGGGGTTGGTCGACATAACGAGTACCTGGTTTGGGCTGGGATATATATATATATATATATATATATATATATATATATATATATATATATATATATAGATGGATAGATAGATAGATAGATAGATAGATAGATAATGAGATGACCTTGATTAGGGCAAATGGTTTCCCGCGCCGTCTCAGTTAACATAAACAAAAAAACAAGATAGTCCCTAACATTTGGGTTGACGGTTTAGTTATGATTCAACGATGTTCGCGCTGGTTGGGATGGGTCAGTTCCTGCAATGTACGAGCTCTGGTACGCCCGATGCAGTTTTTGGTGCCGAAATGCAGCAACTCGGGGACGAGGGATTTCAGTTGGCATGGGTTGACGGTGGCGGGAAAATGGTTTGAGGTAGTTCCGAGAGGTTGGTGGACGAGGGACCGAGGAGGGATCTGGCATGCCCTTTCCTACACAGTTGTGTAGTGGACGGCCAGGAAGGCTAGACAGGGGAGGCATTGGTGAGTCTCAGGAGAAAGCAACTTGTGTAGATCTTAGGTTCAATAAGCGTATATGTTGAGAGACGATACTTGGAGGAGGAATTGATGATGAGACTAACTTTTGTGTGCGTGTGTGTGTGTGTGAGAGAGAGAGAGAGAGAGAGAGAGAGAGAGAGAGAGAGAGAGAGAGAGAGAGAGAGAGAGAGAGAGAGAGAGAGAGGAGGGAGTTTTACGCTCATGGTGCCCCCTTAACTCGTGAACTTTCGCTGTCATATGATCTCATTCTAACTTTTGTATGATGTCTTCATTCACTGTCTCATAAAGTTTATTCCATTCATCCACAACTCTTAGACTATCAAAGTACTTCTTTACATCTTTACTCTAACGGGCTTCTTGCTTACTTCTGTGTTGTGTTCTCTGGTTGTTCTTTCCCTAAAACTCTCAAAGACCTGTTTACTGTTGTCATCAGGTCACCCCTTACTCTTCTTTCTTTTGTGGTGGACAGATCTAAAGCCTCTAACATTTCTCTGTACCTCACTTCTCTTAATTCTGGTGTGAACGTCTTTGTTGCCCTCTTCTGGACCTTCTCTATCGATTGTTTGACCAAACTTGAAAAACATATTCTAATTTCATCCTAATGTAGGGCGTGAAGAGCTTGCTCATCCTTTCCTTATCCGTATACTCGAATGCTACTCTAATACTGGCCAGCATACAGTGTGTCTCCTTTACCGATCACCTAATAATGTTGAGCTCTGGTGGCAGGATGGGGAGGCAAGACTTCGGCTCCGAAGCCCCTCTCACAAACAGACTTTCTAAAGCTTATGTCCCGCGAGATGACAGTCACACTGGGGCCATCTTTCACTGTGTCCCATCCTCACTAGACTTACTCGAGGTTGGATGTCATCAACTTTGTTATCGGATCAACCCTGGAGTTTGCCTAGGTCCCCTTGTAAGCTGATGCAATTCCCCTCATGACTAAAGGCATCGCCCGGTAACATATTCAAGCAGGTGTGTAATCTTTCCGACAAGTCATTAACACAGATCAAAAAGAGCTGGGGAGAGAGAGAGAGAGAGAGAGAGAGAGAGAGAGAGAGAGAGAGAGAGAGAGAGAGAGAGAGAGAGAGAGAGAGAGAGAGAGAGAACCACACGCCAACACAAGAGAAGGAAGGCGTCAGGGCAGGCTCCTGGGGTGCGGGTTTACACCGCTGGAGTAAGTGGGTTCCTGTGTCGGGCCGGCGCCAGTGGCCGCACCTCACGCTCTCCTGATAATGCCCCCAGCACGTTGCTGGGGGGAGCCATGATCGGGCTGTCTGCACTCTGATGGGGGAGCCATGATCGGGCTGGAGAGGTCTGCACGTTGCTAGGAGAGCCATGATCAAGCTGGGAGAGGGGGGGGGGGGTCTGCACGTTGCTGGGGGAGCCACGGACGGTCTGAGGTCTTAGCTGGTTAAGGCCATACACAGAGAAGAGCAAGAACACGTGAACGTCTTCTGTGAACCAAAGTACTTAAGCAAGAACAGTGAACAGTTCGTCTATATGTCTCTATGCCTGTCTGTATGTACGTGCTAGTCCGTACGTCCGTGTGTCTGTATGTACGTCCTAGTCCGTACGTCTGTGTGTTTGTATGTACGTCCGTGTGTTTGTATGCCGGTGTCTCTGTATTTCTCCCAATCTCCTCGCTCTCCTCTCCCTCCGTTTTCTATCATCCTCGCAGTCTACCCTCCTCCTCCTCCTCCTCCTCCTGCCCTCTTACCTTGGTATCTGTGACCGCCTGGCGTCCTTCAGGTTCCCCCGCCACCCCTCCCCGGCACAGAGCGCAGGTTGTCCACACTCCCCTCACGCTCTTACCTGCCTAAATAACCCTGGAGATTTGAGGGCGCAACCAAAATAATAGTGATGACTAACACTCGTATATCAGGCCCAGGGGGGAGGGGCTGCTGTTTGAGAGCCGGCCGTATCCTGCTGCTGATAAAGTGTCTGCCAGTCTGTCTGCTACTGTCTACCCGTCCCTTTGAATGGATAGATGAGAACGGTAGGATGGATACCGAAGCGAAAATGGGTTTATGATAATCATGATCACACACACACACACACACACACACACACACACACACACACACACACACACACACACACACACAAACACCTCCCTCGACTGTGATGTCTCACAGGACACAAAGGTGGGACCCTTGTGTTTCCTCGCCCTTATCAATAATGCCTCGGGCCTGCTCATTGGAAGCACGTCCACGACTTTATATAACATTGGCATCAACGTTGATAACAGCCCTCCCGACACCATCACCTCTACCACACCCTCAACACTCACCAGACCTGACCTACCAGTTACCATCAACCAAACCAAAAGAGCAGTCCAGCTACCAGCCTCTGTCTCACTCGGCCATGAAAATGTTTGGTCCTCAGATCTTCGTCATGATCACTCTGAACAATAACTAAGCTGGATGGAAGGCGTGAGAACGATAATAATGTCCTCCAGTTATCGTCTCTACAGTCTTGTGCAGACTGGGGACACTTGGACTCCCTGGCACCTGAACCTAACAACATCCACACAACCTTCGTTCTTCCCAGCCTCACCAATGCCTCCCACGCCTGGTTTTCCTCCTTGTCCGCCACACAACAGGAGCTACTAGAAAAGGTGCTGAGAAAGGCATGAAAGATCATCCTCGGTCCTTCGTACACCACCTATCAAGTGACGGTCAACGCTGAGGGTGAGAAGTGAAAAGCGAGGAGGATTGCATCAGCTTACAAGGGGACCTAAACAGACTCCAAAGTTGGTCTAACATGTGGCTATAAGAAATTCAACCCGAGCAAATGTAAAGTACTGAGGATGGGACGAAGTGAAAGGAGGCTTTAATATGATCATTATCTAACAGGATATAAGCTTTAGGGTTCTGTGTGTGAGAAGGACGTGGAAATCGACATCGTCCCTAACCTGTCGCCAGAGTCCGATATCAGGAAAGTTGTTAAGGAGAAAAACTGTCTTCTGGCAAATATCACGATAGTTTTCAAATGTATTCAGCAAGCTGTTCATATAATACTTACAGAATAACTGGAATATGCTACTCAACTTTGGTCACCGTACCCAAAGAAGCACAAGGAGCTAACAGAGAAGGTCCTGAGGACGGCAACAAAATTATACCATAATTAAGATAGCTAAGTTACAGGGAAAAGTTAAACAGATTGATGACGTGGACAGTGAACAGTTCTTCGAGAGATGTAAGGATAAAGCAACGAGAGAAGATAAAATGAGATTAAGCAAAATACTTAAAAAATATGTATAAAAGTGGTGGATGAATGGATAGAATGACTGAGGACGTGGTTGATGCAGACAGCATACATGAATTTAAGCAGTTGTATGATTAGTAGAGAATGTTCAAGAGATGGGGGCCCCACGAATGTAAAACTCCCTCCCCGCAAAGAACACATAGACAGTTACAATGGCCCTCCCTACTCTCTCCAACCTACCCCAAGAATTCAGCCGACAATATGGAAAGAAGCCATAGCATCCCTGTCGCCATCGTCAAATTCTACCCACTGAGATCCCTCGACCCCGAGTTGCACTTCGGCACCACAGCCACATCGAACCCACATCGCACAGACCACGATAAGATCTGACACCGTCCCATCCATTGTGATCGCCATCAAGTGATCAGTTGACTGTCAACTAACTGTTCGTGTGAAGGCTATCTGTAGACCCCTCCCGGCAACCTGTATCTATACTGTGTGACTTTTTCCTGTATACTGCCAGTCCATTCGGTTGTTGGGGATAATTTTTGACATAGCAGTTATAAAATAAAGATGTAGTTGGTAAACTAACAAAACGTCAAGGGATTCAGAAAAAATCAATGTGCAAAGTAAAGAAAAATAAAACAACGAGACAGGAGGAGAAACATAAAGATGAAAGATACTGTCACATCAAACATAAACATACGTCAAGGGCAGGAGCAAGTGGAACCAGTTTAAGTGGCCCAGCGATGGACCAGCCCAAGTGAGTAGGTAGTAGGCTGCGGCTGAGGGGCAAGCCAAGCTCCAGATGAGGGAAACTGATAACAAAATCAGGGAGAAGGTTATTCAGAAGCTTAGTGAAGAAAATAACACCAGAAAACGAGTGTTGGACATCAGTAGTGGATGTATGTGGGTCAAAGATGAGAACGGGCGGGACCAAAAATCATCACTGGTAGTCACAGCCAACTGAAGGAGTGAGTCTTCAACGATTTTGCATAAGTGAATGAACGTATCAACTCTCCTGTCTCTGCACCAAACAGCAGACTATTCGGTCATCCTCTGTAACTATGATTTTTGTCTTATAATAAGAAAAAGAAGCATAGAGGAACCATAACTCATAGACGGGATTAAAAAAAAATATCACATAACTGATCTTCTTTATCATAACTGACTACAAAGGTCGAACAGAGGAAGAGTCTGGATCAGAGGTAGGAAATGTTTAAGGTCACCTACCATGATGGAGTCAGCTGATGGATGCCAGTGGTGGGCTACTGTGAGAGGGAGTGAGAGAAGGAACACCTGTGGTTCAACGGATGTCAAGAGTTATGTGTGGAAATATAATGGTTAAGAGACCCAGTCTGAAGCAGGAGTAGTTTAACCTCCTACGTTTTGACCAGAGGGACTGATCAAGAACTCTGGACGAAACACGAGATTAAATTACTCATTCGGACGTCCTTTACCACCATACTTCCTCAGATATCAAGAGGCACAGAGAAAATAAGAAGGTAAGACACCATCGAGGGCAGATGGCATTTGAAAGGTGAAAAATAACAATGAATGAAAACAGTGGAATAAAAAGTGAGGAGATGAATGTTAAGATGTACAATGCGCCCACAGTGACAAGCCACATGACCGCCGACACTGATTATATGGGATGAGGGATGGTAGCGTGGTACAAGCAGCAAAAAATAGGCACTACATCCTACGTGCAAGGAGTCTGAAGATTATGCACCGAACGTGCACAAAGATTTGCCGAAAGACTCTATACGTCTCTAGAAATGATGTTCAGAGAACTCAGTGGAAAAGGAACCTGTACAAAATGTGTGAAAGAAAACAAATGGTCTTAGGAAAGACAAGAGGGGTGGTGGGTGGTTAAACTGCAGGTCAGTCTCAATGATACTTACGGTCTTTCAATTAACGGAAATTATAATCATAAAGTAAACACATGAGCGCTTGCAGAGGCGAAGCTGAGTGAGAGGTAGAAAGGTTCAGCGAGAAGAGGTCATGCAAAACGAATCGTCCAGACTTAATGTGAGTGAACATTAACTGACAGAAGAGGTGTAGTTTTTTTTTTCTTTTACAGCCAGAGACGATTTGACTACTTGACATTGTGTCCTGGTAAAAAAAGAATGCAGGTCTAGAAGGAGGACTACTTTGGCAAATCAAGGATTGTCTGAACGGAAGGAAAATCAGGACATTCTTCATCGAATGTTCCTCCTCGAACAGGACACAAGAGTAACCACAGGCGTTCCGCAAGGCTCAGCCTTGGGGGCCACCTGCCGAGCGGTCTTGATCCGTGCCCCAAGTACCAGACAGGACACATCAGGTGTGTGAGGATGATGTCACACTGACGACAGAAATAAGAAATATCCAGGATTGCCACAACCTGCAGACCTAAACAGCCCTTCAGTATCGGCTGGATAAAATTCTCCCGTACCATATACAAGGTGATGATGATGGGTCAGCGAAAGGAGGCCAGGCTATGACTATCATCGGGCACGGTACAAATTACACGAATCACACAGTCACATGGACCTGGGAGGTGACGTAGTACCCAGTCTGTCACCACAAAACTATATTAACAGGAATTGTAAAGGAGGAAAATTATATATACCAGCCAATGCTGAAGCTGCCCTTAAGATGCTCAGAAAAATATCTACTCCTTATATTAGACCTGAATTAGAATGTGCATCTTCAGCCGGGTCGCTCCTCCAGGGAGGGTATATAGATATGCTGGAGAAGGTGCAGAGGTGGGCAACAGAAAACAGTGCCTGTAGCAAGAATGCTGAGCTACAGAGAGGGGCTAGTTGTCGCGTTAGTAGAGGCAGGACGAACAGCACGTTTGGGACTGACCAACTGGAGTGGGGAGAGAGGGGATTAACCAGGACACTGGTCAAGGAGGAGAGTCAGGTATGAGGCGAGGGTGTACCAGCAGGAGGAGGAAGACACCTCAGGACAGTACCTGCCCAGGACATTACATACTACAGTCTTGGAGGAAGACTAGGGTAACACCAAGTTAAGAGGTGGAGACCCGTGGATGTGAGAAAAATCCCTCCCTCCCTCACCCCGTCCCTGTCTGGCACAACCGGGTTATCACAGATTAACAACCAAACAAGTAACCAGGGACGAAAGCACAAATGCGCGCGCAGACACGCAAGAAAAACACACACACACACACACACACACACACACACACACACACACACACAATAAACACATACACACACATGCACACAAACGCGCGCAGACTCTCATGGACACACTAAACACACACAAACAAAGATACAAACAAACGTATAGACACAAACATACAAACACGCGCAGACATAAACATCCTTACGCACACTCACGCGCGCGCGCGCGCAAGCCGAATAAACAAACGTGAGGAGCCAATTAAGTAATAAATTAATCAACAGGATGCTACTATATGCCAGGTGGGGGGAGGGGGGGAGACCACTTAGCCCTCCCCCCACACACACACTTGAAGCTGCAACCCTTCCCTCACAAGTGTGCCGGCGGCCACGTCCACACTACTGACGAGCTCCTCATACCCTGCCACCTCCTGAACGAGTTCCTCACAACCTGCCACCTCCTGAACCAGTTCCTCACAACCTGCCACCTCCTGAACGAGTTCCTCACAACCTTCCACCTCCTGAACGATTACCTCATTACCTGCCACCTCCTGAACGAGTTCCTCACAACCTGCCACCTCCTGAACCAGTTCCTCACAACCTGCCACCTCCTGAACGAGTTCCTCACAACCTTCCACCTCCTGAACGATTACCTCATTACCTGCCACCTCCTGAACGAGTTCCTCACAACCTGCCACATTCTGAACGAGTACCTCATAACCTGCCACCTCCTGAACGAGTTCCTCACAACCTGCCACCTTCTGAACGAGCACCTCATAACCTGCCACCTCCTGAACGAGTTCCTCACAATCTTCCACCTCCTGAACGAGTACCTTATAACCTGCCACCTCCTGAACGAGTACCTCATTACCTGCCACCTCCTGAACGAGTTCCTCACAACCTGCCACCTCCTGAACGAGTACTTCACAACCTGCTACATCCTGAGTAAGTACCTCACAACCTGCCGCTTTCTGAACGAGTTCCTCACAACGTGCCACCTCCTGAACGAGTACCTCACAACCTGCCACCTCCTGAACGAGTACCTCACAACCTGCCACCTCCTGAACGAGTACCTCACAACCTGCCACTTTCTGAACGAGTACCTTACAACCTGCCACCTCCTGAACGAGTACCTCACAACGTGCCACCTCCTGAACGAGTACCTCACAACCTGCCACCTCCTGAACGAGTACCTCACAACCTGCCACTTTCTGAACGAGTACCTTACAACCTGCCACCTCCTGAACGAGTACCTCACAACGTGCCACCTCCTGAACGAGTACCTCACAACCTGCCACCTCCTGAACGAGTACCTCACAACCTGCCACTTTCTGAACGAGCACCTCACAACCTGCCACTTTCTGAACGAGTACCTCACAACCTGCCACCTTCCGAACGAGCACCTCATAACCTGCCACCTCCTGAACGAGTACCTCATAACCTGCCACCTGAACGAGCACCTCACAACCCGCCACCTCCTGAACGAGTACCTCATAACCTGCCACTTTCTGTACGAGCACCTCACAACCTGCCACTTCCTGAACGAGCACCTTAGAACCTGCCACCTCCTGCAGAGGCGCCTCTTGGTACTTCCTGCACGAGCACGGTAGAACCTCCCACGCAGAACCCTACACCTTACTCTCACACAGACCGTTTGTGACCCACCGCCTGCCTTCTTGGCTGATGTGTCCCGCTCCTGCCTCTCATCCTACTGCCTGACTGGGCCACATAGATCGTCGTGGCGGTCATTTTCATAGCATCACACACGACCACGGGTCATAATACTGTGATGGCAGGAAATGCGCTCATGAGACTCTATATGTCAGAAATGTCAGGCAGTGACCTGCGGAGGAGAGAGAGAGAGAGAGAGAGAGAGAGAGAGAGAGAGAGAGAGAGAGAGAGAGAGAGAGAGAGAGAGAAGGTGCCTGTTCATCACTAGTCCCAGCAGGCAGAAAAAAAAAAACTACGCCTTTGCATCGCTTCAATTCCTCTGGTAAACCTCACAGTGAATCACTAGTCTCCACATCTAAGGAAGGCAGCAGGCACGCTGGTATATGGTCTTCGTCGTACGTATACGAATATCGTTATAGAACCCTCAATATCCGTAATATTGTGAATCATCAACATCACGTTTCCAACGATATCAGTATACGGGGATTTCGTGACGTCATTCACACTCACCCACAATCTTCTCTTCGCACCCCGTCTCCGTCACCACCCTCCCCTACCCCTCAGTTAAGACCATACGTTGCGACATTTGTTAAGCCATCAAGACACTTCCCTCGGCTGCTTCACAGATCGAACCTCCTGGTTAACTCATAAAGTCTACCGGGAGTCTTCACCTTCACGGCCCAGGCTGCCGGATTGGAACGTCTGATGACCCAAGCTGTTGGAAGCCGCAGCCCGCAGGCCCACATAGCCCCCACACCCTGGCTGGTCTGGTACATTTTGTAGGCACTTGTCCAGTGCACTCTTGAACTTCTGTACCGTGCATGCCATACTGTTTCTGATGGTAGACTGCAAGGTGCTGAAGTCTCGTGTCCCGGATGTTGAAGGTGTTCTCTCTTCTCGTGCATAAGGCACCTCTGGATTTCAGAGGTGGTATTTCACACAGTCCTCTATGCCCTGTCGTGCCTGTAGGATGCTAGTTCTGACTGCAGGAAGGGAGCCACACCTTCCATGACTTTCCAGGTGTAGATGATGATGTACCTCTCCCGTCTGCGCTCCAGGGAGTTATATCCTTAGCGTTTTAAGTCGTTCCCGGTAATTTAGTTCCTTTACCACATTAATATGGGCTGTGAAAGATCTCTGGTCACTTTCTAAGTCCGCAATGTCCCCCTCCTTGTAGGGTGATGTTAGACCGCAGCAATACTCGCTTCGTGATTACGGACTTACATTGTGGTTGGTTGGGGGAAGGGACCTCTGTAAGCTAACTGTACCTGTCTGGGTACTTTTCATATTTCTTTAGTGGACAGTCCACAGTGTTTCAAACGGCACTGAGAAATGCGTTAATTATTTTCAGGACCCGGATGTTTACGGATTTCTCTTATTGCCCTTACTGCAACTTTACTGTAATATTTCAGGGAGCCGGCCATGCCTTTCATACCAACGGGAAGAGTATTTTCGAACACAGATTAGAAACCTTGCCTTCTGGGAGAAGTAAGAAATGAAGCAGCACTTACATAACAGTGGGGGTCCATGTGTTGCTTAACCAAAACACTGGACTTGGGTCGAGGGTGTTTGTGTGCAGAGTGATTTGTGAGGCTGCCTGTGTACCGCCTGACCCACTCCACGCAACAGGGAACAGGGCTAATTAATCATGAGAGGCAGACAGACGGATAGACAGACAGACAGACGGAGAGAGACTGACAGATGGAGAGATAAATATGATTATGATGTCTCTCATGTCTGACGTTGGTAACACCACCACCTCCATCCTCAGCATCTGATGTTCATGAGACAACGTATCGATACCTTCAACAGCCGACGGAAAGAATATGACCATATGTCGTTGGTGGCACGACCTCCAAGGACACTCAACGTCTGATGTTAAATATACGACCTCTGATGACTCACAACACCTAAGGACACCGGGTCGTAACGTCTGATGTTAGATATACGACCTCTGTTGACTCACAACACCTAAGGACACCGGGTACGACCCGAGAACATCCTCTGGACAAGAAAATAAGGAATGTAGTCTACCCTTCTATGTGTTAAATCGCCTGCACACACTCGCACCAGCGCGGCGACGTCTGTACAGCACCTGGGACGCAAGAGGTACTTGAGGGCGACTTTCGCACAGTGTGTGGTTCTACAGGAGGGGGTGCGGTAAATTTGGCAAGCATGGCCAGTGGTAAGGTCTTCATGTCGGCTGAATGAAGACACAGCGAGTGGATAGAGAGAGAGAGACGCGTACGCTGTCTATGTCTCACGTGAGACTGTAGTGAGTGGTGTGGGTAGTTACCCACTTTGTACTGTACAGGCAGGGAGGTGCTCCGCACCCATGGGGCCCCATGTGTGTGTGTGTGTGTGTGTGTGTGTGTGCAGGGTCGTCCACTATGAAACAGTTGGCGGACCTTAGTATTTCACGCCTCAGTGACTTCAGTTAGGTCCTGTGTTAGAGCCGTTGGCGGGTTGGGCGTCGTCCGTACCCTCCCCTGCAGACCAAACCTCTCTCTCTCTCTCTCTCTCTCTCTCTCTCTCTCTCTCTCTCTCTCTCTCTCTCTCTCTCTCTCTCTCTCTCCTGCCACATGTGGGAGGTAATGTGGTGGTGTACGCCCCGTGATGGTGGCGGCCGCCCTCACGGACTGAATCCTCCTGGGGTTATAATCTTTACCTGAAGGACCAACACTGTGTCATGTCAACAGTGGCTTCCACCACGGATGACCCATTGACCGGCCTTAACACATGCCGACCGGCACTCACTGGCCGGCCTTAACACATGCCGACCGGCACTCACTGGCCGTCCTCAACACAGATGTAAGTCAGTTCATTATCAATCATTCGCTGTTCCGGTGACGACGCCCAGTATACGTCCCGTCGTAAATATTACTATCTGTTTAGCACATCAGCTCTGGATGGTTGAGAGTCAGCGAGATTATCTGACTTGATCTCCTTCAGGGAGCTGAGGAGCACTCGATCAGGAGTGTGAGGGCTCCGTCCTCCTGCTGGGTGTGGAGAAGTCTGAGGGTCTCTTCCTCCTACTGGGTGTGAGGGAGTGGAAGGGTAACGTCCTCATGCAGGTGTGGAGGAGTGTGAGGGACCTGAGCCTCTTGCTGGGTGTAGAGAAGTATGAGGGGCCCCGTCCTCCTGCTGGATGTGGAGGAGTGTGAGAACCTCGAGCCTTCTGCTTGGGGTGGAGGACTATCAAGGCCCTGAGCCTCCTGCTGGGCGTGAGGGGTGTGAGGGCCCTGAGCCTCCTGCTGGGCGTGAGAGGTGTGAGGGACCTGAGCCTCTTGCTGGGTGTGGAGTGTGAGGGCCCTGAGCCTCCTGCTGGGTGTGGAAGAGTGTGAGGGACCTGAGCCTCCTGCTGGGTGTGGAGGAGTGTGAGGGACCTGAGCCTCCTGCTGGGTGTGGAGGAGTGTGTAAGCCCTGAGCCTCCTGCTGGGTGTGGAGGAGTGTGTAAGCCCTGAGCCTCCAGCTGGATATGGAGGAGTGTGAGGGCCCTGTGCCTCCTGCTGGGTGTGGAGGAGTGTGAGGGACCTGAGCCTCCTGCTGGGTGTGGAGGAGTATGTGGGCCCTGAGTCTCCTGCTGGATGTGAAAGAGTGCGAGGGCCCTGAGCCTTCTACTGAGGCTCCCGGAGTGTGAGGGCCCTGGGCCTCCTGCTGGGTGTGGAGGAGTGTGAGGGGCCTGTGCCTCCAGCTGGGTGTGATGGAGTGTGAGGGGCCCTGAGCCTACTGCTGGGTGTGAAGGAGAGCGAAGGCCCTGAGCCTCCTGCTGGGTGTGGAGGAGTGTAAGGGGCCCTGAGCCTCCTGCTGGTGTGGAGGAGTGTGAGGGCCCTGAGCCTCCTGCTGGGTGTGGAGGAGTGTGAGGGCCCTGAGCCTACTGCTGGGTGTGAAGGAGAGCGAAGGCCCTGAGCCTCCTGCTGGGCGTGAGAGGTGTGAGGGACCTGAGCCTCTTGCTGGGTGTGGAGTGTGAGGGCCCTGAGCCTCCTGCTGGGCGTGAGGGGTGTGAGGGCCCTGAGCCTCCTGCTGGGCGTGAGGGGTGTGAGGGCCCTGAGCCTCCTGCTGGGTGTGGAAGAGTGTGAGGGACCTGAGCCTCTTGCTGGGTGTGGAGTGTGAGGGCCCTGTGCCTCCTGCTGGGTGTGGAGGAGTGTGAGGGCCCTGTGCCTCCTGCTGGGTGTGGAGGAGTGTGAGGGCCCTGAGCCTTCTACTGAGGCTCCCGGAGTGTGAGGGCCCTGAGCCTTCTACTGAGGCTCCCGGAGTGTGAGGGCCCTGAGCCTTCTACTGAGGCTCCCGGAGTGTGAGGGCCCTGAGCCTCCTGCTGGTGTGGAGGAGTGTGAGGGCCCTGAGCCTACTGCTGGGTGTGAAGGAGAGCGAAGGCCCTGAGCCTCCTGCTGGTGTGGAGGAGTGTGTAAGCCCTGAGCCTCCTGCTGGGCGTGAGGGGTGTGAGGGCCCTGAGCCTCCTGCTGGTGTGGAGGAGTGTGTAAGCCCTGAGCCTCTGCTGGGTGTGGAGGAGTATGTGGGCCCTGAGTCTCCTGCTGGATGTGAAAGAGTGCGAGGGCCCTGAGCCTTCTACTGAGGCTCCCGGAGTGTGAGGGCCCTGAGCCTTCTACTGAGGCTCCCGGAGTGTGAGGGCCCTGAGCCTTCTACTGAGGCTCCCGGAGTGTGAGGGCCCTGAGCCTCCTGCTGGTGTGGAGGAGTGTGAGGGACCTGAGCCTCTTGCTGGGTGTGGAGTGTGAGGGCCCTGAGCCTTCTACTGAGGCTCCCGGAGTGTGAGGGCCCTGTGCCTCCTGCTGGGTGTGGAGGAGTGTGAGGGACCTGAGCCTCTTGCTGGGTGTGGAGTGTGAGGGCCCTGAGCCTTCTACTGAGGCTCCCGGAGTGTGAGGGCCCTGTGCCTCCTGCTGGGTGTGGAGGAGTGTGAGGGACCTGAGCCTCTTGCTGGGTGTGGAGTGTGAGGGCCCTGAGCCTCCTGCTGGTGTGGAGGAGTGTGTAAGCCCTGAGCCTCCTGCTGGTGTGGAGGAGTGTGAGGGCCCTGAGCCTTCTACTGAGGCTCCCGGAGTGTGAGGGCCCTGTGCCTCCTGCTGGGTGTGGAGGAGTGTGAGGGCCCTGAGCCTACTGCTGGGTGTGAAGGAGAGCGAAGGCCCTGAGCCTCCTGCTGGTGTGGAGGAGTGTGAGAACCTCGAGCCTTCTGCTTGGGGTGGAGGACTATCAAGGCCCTGAGCCTCCTGCTGGTGTGGAGGAGTGTGTAAGCCCTGAGCCTCTGCTGGGTGTGGAGGAGTGTGAGGGACCTGAGCCTCTTGCTGGGTGTGGAGTGTGAGGGCCCTGAGCCTCCTGCTGGGCGTGAGGGGTGTGAGGGCCCTGAGCCTCCTGCTGGTGTGGAGGAGTGTGTAAGCCCTGAGCCTCCTGCTGGGTGTGGAAGAGTGTGAGGGACCTGAGCCTCCTGCTGGGTGTGGAAGAGTGTGAGGGACCTGAGCCTCCTGCTGGTGTGGAGGAGTGTGAGGGACCTGAGCCTCCTGCTGGTGTGGAGGAGTGTGAGGGACCTGAGCCTCTTGCTGGGTGTGGAGTGTGAGGGCCCTGTGCCTCCTGCTGGGTGTGGAAGAGTGTGAGGGACCTGAGCCTCTTGCTGGGTGTGGAGTGTGAGGGCCCTGAGCCTCCTGCTGGGTGTGGAAGAGTGTGAGGGACCTGAGCCTCCTGCTGGTGTGGAGGAGTGTGAGGGACCTGAGCCTCTTGCTGGGTGTGGAGTGTGAGGGCCCTGAGCCTCCTGCTGGTGTGGAGGAGTGTGAGGGACCTGAGCCTCTTGCTGGGTGTGGAGTGTGAGGGCCCTGTGCCTCCTGCTGGGTGTGGAAGAGTGTGAGGGACCTGAGCCTCTTGCTGGGTGTGGAGTGTGAGGGCCCTGAGCCTCCTGCTGGTGTGGAGGAGTGTGTAAGCCCTGAGCCTCCTGCTGGTGTGGAGGAGTGTGAGGGCCCTGAGCCTACTGCTGGGTGTGAAGGAGAGCGAAGGCCCTGAGCCTCCTGCTGGGTGTGGAAGAGTGTGAGGGACCTGAGCCTCTTGCTGGGTGTGGAGTGTGAGGGCCCTGTGCCTCCTGCTGGGTGTGGAGGAGTGTGAGGGCCCTGTGCCTCCTGCTGGGTGTGGAGGAGTATGTGGGCCCTGAGTCTCCTGCTGGATGTGGAGGAGTGTGAGGGCCCTGAGCCTACTGCTGGGTGTGAAGGAGAGCGAAGGCCCTGAGCCTCCTGCTGGGTGTGGAGGAGTATGTGGGCCCTGAGTCTCCTGCTGGATGTGAAAGAGTGCGAGGGCCCTGAGCCTACTGCTGGGTGTGAAGGAGAGCGAAGGCCCTGAGCCTCCTGCTGGTGTGGAGGAGTGTGAGGGACCTGAGCCTCCTGCTGGGTGTGGAAGAGTGTGAGGGACCTGAGCCTCCTGCTGGGCGTGAGGGGTGTGAGGGCCCTGAGCCTCCTGCTGGTGTGGAGGAGTGTGAGGGCCCTGAGCCTACTGCTGGGTGTGAAGGAGAGCGAAGGCCCTGAGCCTCCTGCTGGGCGTGAGGGGTGTGAGGGCCCTGAGCCTCCTGCTGGTGTGGGAGGAAAGTTGTTAGAAGCAGTGAAAAGTTTTTATCGATATATATATATATATATATATATATATATATATATATATATATATATATATATATATATATATTCTTTTTTTATTTTTTATTATACTTTGTCGCTGTCTCCCGCGTTTGCGAGGTAGCGCAAGGAAACAGACGAAAGAAATGGCCCAACCCCCCCCCATACACATGTATATACATACGTTCACACACGCAAATATACATACCTACACAGCTTTCCATGGTTTACCCCAGACGCTTCACATGCCTTGATTCAATCCACTGACAGCACGTCAACCCCGGTATACCACATCGCTCCAGTTCACTCTATTCCTTGCCCTCCTTTCACCCTCCTGCATGTTCAGGCCCCGATCACACAAAATCTTTTTCACTCCATCTTTCCACCTCCAATTTGGTCTCCCTCTTCTCCTCGTTCCCTCCACCTCCGACACATATATCCTCTTGGTCAATCTTTCCTCATTCATTCTCTCCATGTGCCCAAACCACTTCAGAACACCCTCTTCTGCTCTCTCAACCACGCTCGTTTTATTTCCACACATCTCTCTTACCCTTACGTTACTTACTCGATCAAACCACCTCACACCACACATTGTCCTCAAACATCTCATTTCCAGCACATCCATCCTCCTGCGCACAACTCTATCCATAGCCCACGCCTCGCAACCATACAACATTGTTGGAACCACTATTCCTTCAAACATACCCATTTTTGCTTTCCGAGATAATGTTCTCGACTTCCACACATTCTTCAAGGCCCCCAGAATTTTCGCCCCCTCCCCCGCCCTATGATCCACTTCCGCTTCCATGGTTCCATCCGCTGCCAGATCCACTCCCAGATATCTGAAACACTTCACTTCCTCCAGTTTTTCTCCATTCAAACTCACCTCCCAATTGACTTGACCCTCAACCCTACTGTACCTAATAACCTTGCTCTTATTCACATTTACTCTTAACTTTCTTCTTCCACACACTTTACCAAACTCAGTCACCAGCTTCTGCAGTTTCACACATGAATCAGCCACCAGCGCTGTATCATCAGCGAACAACAACTGACTCACTTCCCAAGCTCTCTCATCCCCAACAGACTTCATACTTGCCCCTCTTTCCAAAACTCTTGCATTTACCTCCCTAACAACCCCATCCATAAACAAATTAAACAACCATGGAGACATCACACACCCCTGCCGCAAACCTACATTCACTGAGAACCAATCACTTTCCTCTCTTCCTACACGTACACATGCCTTACATCCTCGCGTGTCGTAGAAAGCGACTAGAGGGGACGGGAGCGGGGGGCCAGAAATCCTGCCCTCCTTGTATTAACTTTCTAAAATGGGAAACAGAAGAAGGAGTCACGCGGGGAGTGCTCATCCTCCTCGAAGGCTCAGAGTGGGGTGCCTAAATGTGTGTGGATGTAACCAAGATGTGAAAAAAGGAGAGATAGGTAGTATGTTTGAGGAAAGGAACCTGGATGTTTTGGCTCTGAGTGAAACGAAGCTCAAGGGTAAAGGGGAAGAGTGGTTTGGGAATGTCTGGGGAGTAAAGTCAGGGGTTAGTGAGAGGACAAGAGCAAGAGAAGGAGTAGCAATACTCCTGAAACAGGAGTTGTGGGAGTATGTGATAGAATGTAAGAAAGTAAATTCTCGATTAATATGGGTAAAACTGAAAGTTGATGGAGAGAGGTGGGTGATTATTGGTGCATATGCACCTGGGCATGAGAAGAAAGATCATGAGAGGCAAGTGTTTTGGGAGCAGCTAAATGAGTGTGTTAGTGGTTTTGATGCACGAGACCGGGTTATAGTGATGGGTGATTTGAATGCAAAGGTGAGTAATGTGGCAGTTGAGGGAATAATTGGTATACATGGGGTGTTCAGTGTTGTAAATGGAAATGGTGAAGAGCTTGTAGATTTATGTGCTGAAAAAGGACTGATGATTGGGAATACCTGGTTTAAAAAGCGAGATATACATAAGTATACTTATGTAAGTAGGAGAGATGGCCAGAGAGCGTTATTGGATTACGTGTTAATTGACAGGCGTGCGAAAGAGAGACTTTTGGATGTTAATGTGCTGAGAGGTGCAACTGGAGGGATGTCTGATCATTATCTTGTGGAGGCTAAGGTGAAGATTTGTATGGGTTTTCAGAAAAGAAGAGTGAATGTTGGGGTGAAGAGGGTGGTGAGAGTAAGTGAGCTTGGGAAGGAGACCTGTGTGAGGAAGTACCAGGAGAGACTGAGTACAGAATGGAAAAAGGTGAGAACAATGGAAGTAAGGGGAGTGGGGGAGGAATGGGATGTATTTAGGGAATCAGTGATGGATTGCGCAAAAGATGCTTGTGGCATGAGAAGAGTGGGAGGTGGGTTGATTAGAAAGGGTAGTGAGTGGTGGGATGAAGAAGTAAGAGTATTAGTGAAAGAGAAGAGAGAGGCATTTGGACGATTTTTGCAGGGAAAAAATGCAATTGAGTGGGAGATGTATAAAAGAAAGAGACAGGAGGTCAAGAGAAAGGTGCAAGAGGTGAAAAAAAGGGCAAATGAGAGTTGGGGTGAGAGAGTATCATTAAATTTTAGGGAGAATAAAAAGATGTTCTGGAAGGAGGTAAATAAAGTGCGTAAGACAAGGGAGCAAATGGGAACTTATGTGAAGGGCGCAAATGGGGAGGTGATAACAAGTAGTGGTGATGTGAGAAGGAGATGGAGTGAGTATTTTGAAGGTTTGTTGAATGTGTTTGATGACAGAGTGGCAGATGTAGGGTGTTTTGGTCGAGGTGGTGTGCAAAGTGAGAGGGTTAGGGAAAATGATTTGGTAAACAGAGAAGAGGTAGTGAAAGCTTTGCGGAAGATGAAAGCCGGCAAGGCAGCAGGTTTGGATGGTATTGCAGTGGAATTTATCAAAAAAGGGGGTGACTGTATTGTTGACTGGTTGGTAAGGTTATTTAATGTATGTATGACTCATGGTGAGGTGCCTGAGGATTGGCGGAATGCGTGCATAGTGCCATTGTACAAAGGCAAAGGGGATAAGAGTGAGTGCTCAAATTACAGAGGTATAAGTTTGTTGAGTATTCCTGGTAAATTATATGGGAGGGTATTGATTGAGAGGGTGAAGGCATGTACAGAGCATCAGATTGGGGAAGAGCAGTGTGGTTTCAGAAGTGGTAGAGGATGTGTGGATCAGGTGTTTGCTTTGAAGAATGTATGTGAGAAATACTTAGAAAAGCAAATGGATTTGTATGTAGCATTTATGGATCTGGAGAAGGCATATGATAGAGTTGATAGAGATGCTCTGTGGAAGGTATTAAGAGTATATGGTGTGGGAGGAAAGTTGTTAGAAGCAGTGAAAAGTTTTTATCGAGGATATATATATATATATATATATATATGACATGTTTACCAAATGGCGTCCTAGCTTCGTCTCTTCGATGTATATCAACTGACTTATATTTCTCTCTTCTGTCTCCCCTGATGTGATTATTACACGAAAGTGCACTTGGGAACTTATCGTGTTTCATTTTCCTTGTGGACTCATAGGAATATATATATATATATATATATATATATATATATATATATATATATATATATATATATATATATATATATATATATATATAGGGATTCGAACATTTATCTGTATTTTCTATACATTTCCATGACGACCTGCTTGTCCACATATTCTCCTCACACGTCAAGGATGCAGTACACATCTACATTTCCTATAACCACAAACTTCACCATATTGAAATGAATCATTTCTCTGACGTTACTCTCTGGAGCAGAAAATGTGAGGCGGGTAGCCAACACACACACACACACATACCAGCTGAGGGGGGGAATCAAACACTCCTGCAGACCAGGTGTGTATGACGACCCCCTCGGTACTGAGTCGTACTCTGCCTTACCCGACTGTCACCAGCAGGGTCGTCATGCGTCTGTTTCCGGTGAGGGCTCCCCAACCACCTGGGAGGCACCACAGACCAGCCTCGTATCCTCGACCAGCTGGCGGCCCTGGCCAGGACACCCACCTCACACCGCTCAGCACCGTGACCCTTGGAAAATTTACTTTCATATCTGGCAACGGTGTGCAGCGGGGCAGAACGAACAGCAGAATAAACCTGGACACACTCACATTCTGTTTACGGGAGGGGGGGGGGGGGGGAGACATGTGAGGGAAATCGCTACGGGATGTTCACTCAGCTGAAGCACATGTGGTGTAAAATGTCCCACGTGATGTCCGTCCATAGGGTTGGCCTTGCTTGGGATATGCTGAGGTTAAAGTCTCCAAGACTGTGTGTGTGGGTAGGTAGGTTAGTGGGCGACCACGATATTATGTCTTCCTTTAGCCTGACGCACGTGCGGGAGGAGGAGGAGGAGGAGGAGGACATCAACCAGTGCGGGAGGAGGAACCTGCCCAGGGACATCAACCAGTACGGGAGGAGGAGGAGGAACCTGCCCAGGGACATCAATCAGTGCGGGAGGAGGAGGAACCTGCCCAGGGACATCAACCAGTGCGGGAGGAGGAGGAACCTGCCCAGGGACATCAACCAGTGAGAGAGGAGGAGGAACCTGCCCAGGGACATCAACCAGTGCGGGAGGAGGAGGGGGAACTTGCCCAGGGACATCAACCAGTGAGAGAGGAGGAGGAACCTGCCCAGGGACATCAATCAGTGCGGGAGGAGGAGGAACCTGCCCAGGGACATCAACCAGTGAGAGAGGAGGAGGAACCTGCCCAGGGACATCAACCAGTGAGAGAGGAGGAGGAACCTGCCCAGGGACATCAATCAGTGCGGGAGGAGGAGGAACCTGCCCAGGGACATCAACCAGTGCGGGAGGAGGAGGGGGAACCTGCCCAGGGACATCAATCAGTGCGGGAGGAGGAGGAACCTGCCCAGGGACATCAACCAGTGAGAGAGGAGGAGGAACCTGCCCAGGGACATCAACCAGTGCGGGAGGAGGAGGGGGAACTTGCCCAGGGACATCAACCAGTGCGGGAGGAGGAGGAGGAACTTGCCCAGGGACATCAACCAGTGCGGGAGGAGGAGGAGGAACTTGCCCAGGGACATCAACCAGTGCGGGAGGAGGAGGAACCTGCCCAGGGACATCAACCAGTGCGGGAGGAGGAGGGGGAACCTGCCCAGGGACATCAACCAGTGCGGGAGGAGGGGGAACCTGCCCAGGGACATCAACCAGTGCGGGAGGAGGAGGAGGAACTTGCCCAGGGACATCAACCAGTGCGGGAGGAGGAGGAACCTGCCCAGGGACATCAACCAGTGCGGGAAGAGGAGGAACCTGCCCAGGGACATCAACCAGTGCGGGAAGAGGAGGGGAAACCTGCCCAGGGACATCAACTAGTGCGGGAGGAGGAGGGGGAACCTGCCCAGGGACATCAACCAGTGCGGGAGGGGAATTTAAAGTATGTGGCCAAATGGATCACCATTTGGCTGTGGTTTAAATCTCCGGAGTTACAGTGAAGAAAAGGTGCAGAAAAGGCTATGTGTTACCATCATCTTCAATCCCTCCTACACTACATAACAAGTGGCGCTGAACACATCTCTCCTCCCGACTCTCCAACCTTCACCTGGACACACACACACACACACACACACACACACACACACACACACACACACACATATATATATATGCACTTAAAGTTTGAAAGCTTGCGATCAAATCACCCCTCCCTCTTCTGTCTTCCAAGGTAGGGCAAATCTAAAGCCTCTACCCTTTCTTCGTAACTCAGCTCTCTTAATTCTGTACCATCTTTGTTGCCCTCCTCTGGACCTTCCCTAACAGCTCTTTGTGATTATTCAGCTGCGGTGGCCTGATCTAGAATATGAACAGTTTGCATACTATTTCCTCATCTATATACTCGAAAGCTATTCTAATATTAGCCTGCAGACAATGTGTCTCCATTACCCTCCTAATGTTCTGGCAACAGGTATGGACGGTAACAATTCCTAAGTCCTCACCAGGCCCAGAATCCTGAAGCTTATTTTCGTCTCGATAATAATCATACTGAGGGTCTCCTTTCACTTTGCCCCATCTTCATTACTCTACGTTTCAGACCAACTTTGGAGCTTGCTTAGGTCCCCTTGTAAGCTGATGCAATCCTCCTCGTTTTTCACTTCCCTCATGACCATGGCATCATCTGCAAACATATTTGGGCGGGAGTCCGTTCCTTAAAGCAAGTCCTTTACATACATCATGAAGAAAAATGATCCCAGAACAGATCCTTGTGGCGCCCCGCTGGATTTCTTCACCCATTTGGAGAAGGCTCCGCTACATGCGTCCTCTATCCCTTCCACTGGGATAATTTTCTATCCATGAAAGGAGTTTCCTCTTACCCCTGTCTGGTGGTGGTTCTTCAGCTTCTAAATCAGCTTCCCTTGCCATACAGTGTCAAATGCTTTCTGGCAGGCCACAATACAAACAATCCACTCAGCCTTCACTTTTGTCTGAGACTGCGCTCCCTCTTTCTTAGAACTGTACGAGGTTGTTGCACATGACCTTTCCCTATAACCGTGCAGACTCTCACTTCAGTCATTTCTCCTCTGTAGAAAGTCATCCACTTGCTTTCTAATTATCTCCTCCACAACTTTACACACACACACACACACACACACACACACACACACACACACACACACACACCACTCGTTAATGAGACCGGTCTGTAGTCCAGCACCTGTTGCCGGTCCCCTTTTCCATTCCCTTGGCATAATGCCTCTCTCTCTCTAGTGACATCATGAGCAGTACTTTAGTTGGTTTATGTACAGTATCTACACATGGCTTCAGTACATATGGTGTAATTTCATCAGGACCAATGAACCTTGTATGGGTCAAGACCTGATTGTATTCGGTTAATATCTTCTCTATGTATCTCACTGATTTCTAAACCCTCCCCCATTCCATCTCAATGTGTCCTGCTGTGAAAACACCTTTGAACTTGTTATTCAGTTCCTCGGTGTGTGTGTGTGTGTGTGTGTGTGTGCGTGTGTGTGTGTGTGTGTGTGTGTGTGTGTGTGTGTGTGTGTGTGTGTGTGTGTGTGTGTGTGTGAACTTTACTTTTCTGAAACTTCCTTTAAAATTTCATTACACTGTCGGCATTTTCTTTCATGTCTCTTTACGGTGCTGCACCAACCCGCAACTCTACTTCCATCAAATCATTTCTTCACATTTCTTGTAACGATTCTAATATAGTTTATTACTGTACCCTCACGTCGACCTTTCCTGTCCAGTATTAGAGACATGTTCACCCTCTATTTCATCGAATCCGGTCAGATACAGACTGCTGCAAGACCTTTCCCTGCGGTGTAGTCCCTTCTGGTAGTCTGTGTTCCTCTCCACTCGACCTACTCTACCAATTCGATGCGCTTCTTCAAGTGGGGGTTGACCAGACTGGTGCTGCATGCTCAGTGTGTGGGTATATGATATTAATACTCTTCTCGATGCTGTCTCGTCCATTTCCTTGAAGACATTGTTGATAGCCTGTTCTTAACTTACCTCCTTAACAACCCTGTTCATGTGGTGGTGTGGGGATAGGCTGGGTAGTATGTCAACCCTAAAGTCTCTTTTCACGAGTTGATTCCAGTCATACTTTTTTCCTCCTGCGGAATTATGGCAGACATACACGGGCCTGCCCTCCACACTGCCCCATCTCATTATACATTTAGTTGGGATCAGTTTCAACAACCATGTGTCTGGCCACATGTTAGCTTTATCTTATATTACTATATGATAAGATGGACTTGGAGGCTCTTCTACCCCAACAGCTCAGTTCCGACTAAGCTGTTGTGTTGTCCCTTCGTTCAATCAGGCTGTTGGAGGTCGCGACCAGTAGTAGGTCTATGTATCTGCCACGCTTCGTTGACCCTTGTTGAGGTCCTTTTCATTTCCATTTCCCCCTACTGTTCGCTCCACAGATATTCGAATGGCCGAGGGGCAATTTATTAAACAATTTGCTCATCGAAAATTTGCAGAACCGACTTTTAAAGATGAACAGGGGAAAGAAAAAAGACGACAGAGAATTCCAGATGGTGGTATAACTGTCAATCCTCGTGTGGCTGGTATTTACAAAGAAACTACTGGAAGCAGCAGCAGCGAGAGGAGTGCCGTGGGACCTGGTTCAAAGAGGCTGGGACAACACGCAGGCTGCACATGAGACCAATGGCCAAAATAATACCTGCAGAACAGAGGAAGGGAAGCAACGTCACAACTGATGGCAGACGAGAGTTGCAGGGAAGCTGTTGCATAAGAATTATTAATAAGGTAAAAGACTTTTGATTCGACTCTGGCTAACAGAGACTTGGAAGAAGACCCACCCCGAGTGTGTGGGCAGTACTCCACAATGGGGCTAATGAGGCCCATCTAGATATGGAACAGCTGCTCACAAGAAAAATAAGTGTGGCACCTCTGCAACCTCCCTCGCTCTCGAAAAGCAGCTTTTGCAACGTTCATTCTGTGGGGTTTCCAAATTACAATGGAAGATATATTCATGCCCAACATATTCATATCAACGCAGCGCTGAATTGTGGTGCTCTGAAATTGAATTAGAAGAAGGAGAATGAGATTAAGAAGGAGATAGAGGTAGAAATTGCGTTTTTGCATAATTGAATTTAATCTGGTTACTGCATCCTTATTCCGAGATGCTGGACAGGCCCAAATGAAGAACAGAAATATGTTCGAGGCAAGAAAGAGAATGAGCATCGAGGTGAGGAGGAGGGAGAGAATGTGAGTTGGAGTATGTAGAACGGAGTCGTCAAAGTAACAGTGGACAGAGGTTCCAGGAGGTAGAGGAAACCTCAGTTATGGAGAGAGGAGTGAGGGTTGGCAGCAGAAACAACCCGAGACACACTACCGTTGATAGTAATAGTACACATCGCTCCAGCAACAACTACCGTAATGGTTCTGCAATGGAGAGAGGAAAGACGTAGGGAGGACAAGAGACGGAAATTTTACCAAACTCTTTCGAGATGTCTTTGGCCATGATAAATAACGGTTCGCCAAGTTACCCTAAGGAAGGAGAACCAGAGACTAGGTCACATAGCAGAGGTCAACAAGGGGGCTTTCGCTGTGAAGGCCAAATTGCTTTCTTTTTAAAAGTATATGAGATTCTGATGAAGAAGGTGAGACTCAGGAAGAGTTTCCGAAGCTTTGGAAAGAGCAGAAGTGAGAGCAATGAGGCGATGGTTAGAAGGATTAGAACGGTCTCCTTTCTGAGGGATGGGGCCGAGCCAAGGCATGCTTCCTAGAAGGATGAAAAGTTTGACTTTTTGGAATGAAATGAATCATATATATATATATATATATATATATATATATATATATATATATATATATATATATATATATATAACACTTCACCGTGAAAAGATATATGCAAGTCACCAATGAAAGACAGAATAAAAACGGCGAGTACTTTCGCTGCATTTATATATATATATATATATATATATATATATATATATATATATATATATATATATATATATATATATATATATATCGTACGAAAGCATGAATTCACAGAGCATTAAACGGCAAAATATGCAAAATCCTTTCCACCAGATGTGTAACTAAATATTTTGGTGATCTCCGCATAAAAGGCAAAAGTCAATTTAGTGTTACATAAAATTTAATGCGAACAGACGCAGCTGACGTGGGACTGAGTCGGCAGATGTTGGGGGAAGAAGTGTGGATATACTCATGAATCAGGAGACTAGACTGGTGACGGGATGGGGTGGGAGGAGGGCCTCGTGTGGATAGGAGCAGGCCAGGCTAGGGATCAGGGAGATGCTGGCGTCGAGGTATCTTGATTAGGGACTTAGGTCTCTGGAGGGGAGTTAGGAGGGTGGCGTGTGGAGTGACAGGGGAGGGGAGGGGGTAGGGAGGGTTGTAGTGTAGGTGAGGTGGGAAGAAGCAGGGTGTGGGGAGGAGGGGCAGAGAGAGGCATAGCGAGGAAGGTATTGTAGGTGGAGTGGGAAGACAGGTGGCATTAGGAGGGTAGTGCACGTTGGGGGTGGAAATAGGCAGAGCTTAGGGAGGGCAGTTTATGTGGGATGGGTAGAAACAGAGCGAGGGGAGGGTAGTGGAGGAAGGGTGGTTAGAAACAGGGCGTGGGGAGGGTAGTATAATTGGGTGGTTAGAGGCAGGAAATGAGAAGGTCAGTGTAAATGGGGTGGGGAGAAGCAAGGCATGGGGAGGATGGTTTACGTGGAATTAGAAGAAGCAGGACCTGGGGAGGGTAGTGGGATGGGGTGAGGAACAGGTAGAGCATGGGAAGGGTAGTGAATGTTGTGTGGGGAGCGGCAGGACTTGGGGAGAGTTCTGAGGGTGGGGCGTGGGGAGGGTAGTGTAAATTGGGTGAAGAACGGCAAGGCATGGGAAGGGTAGTGTAAGTGGGATGGGACAACCAGTTCGTGGGGAGGTTAGTGTAAGTTGAATGGGGAGCGGCAGGGCGTGGGGAGGGTAGTGTAAATGGGATGGGGAGAAGCAGAGCATGGGGAGGGTAGTGTAAGTGGGATGGAGAGAAACAGTTCGTGGGGAGGTTAGTTTCAGTGGCATGGGGAGCGGGAGGGTGGTGAAATTGGGGTGGGGAGCATAAGGGCGTGGAGAGGGTAGTGCATGTTGGGTGGGGAGAGGCAGGGCGTGGGGAGGGTAGTGTAAGTGGGGTGGTAATTGGTGTACCCTGAGCCGGCGGCCGCGTCACGCCTGACTACCCGCGGCTGTGTCGGTGCCTGCCACCCCCACCCCACACCAGCTCACCCCCCACTCTCCTTTCCAGCTCCCCACACCAACCAACCCCACAACAGCCACCCACCCCCACCTCCAAACACAAGCCATTCCGACTCCATCCTTCCCCACACCACCACTGCCCCCCCCCCCCTCCCCAGAGCTACACCTAGTAACATTGCTGTGATTCAGATTTGCTCTAAAACATTCTTCTTTCACACACACTTCCAAACTCAGACATCAGCTTCTGCAGTTTCTCACTCGACTCTGCCACCAGAGCCGTGTCATCAGCAGACAACAGCTGACTTTCCTCCCAGGCCCCCTATATGCCTGCTCCTCTTTCCATGAGCATATCAAACAGCCATGTTAACATCACACATCCCTGACGCAGACCCTTTTTCACCTGGAGCCACTCACCTTCCTCTCTTCCTTCTCGCACACACGCCCTAATTTCTTGATAAAAACTCCTCGCTGCTTCTGAAAGCTTTCCTCCTAAACCATATATTTTGAACACCTTCCACAAGGCACCTATATTAACTACGTCATGTGTTTTCTCCAAATCCATGAATGTTACATACAACTCCATTAGTTTCTCTAAGTATTTCTCACACACATTTGCAGAGCAAACACCTGATCCACATATCCTCTAACACCTCTGAAACCACATTTTTCGTCCCTAGTCTTATTTTTACGAGCATGCCACCACCCTCTCAATCACTAATCTCGCATACAACTTATCAGGTACACTCAACGAAATTATACCTTTGTAATACGAACATTGTCCCTTTTGTCTTTATACAATGGCACTATACAGACATTCTGCTGAACAATCAACTTCACAATCACCTCTTTGAGACAATCAACTGCAATCCAACCGCCTTAGCCACATTTCGTCTTCAGCAAAGCTTTTACCACCTCCTCTCTTTTCACCACGCCATTATATATATATATATATATATATATATATATATATATATATATATATATATATATATATATATATATATATATATTGGTCACAGGGGTGCGCGTGATCTATTATATGCATAAAACAACTAAGGAACTTATCGTGTTTCATTTTCCTAGTGGTTTCATGTATATATATATATATATATATATATATATATATATATATATATATATATATATATACATACATATATACACAGATGATATTCAGTTTCCAAGTTACAGTGCAAATATAAGATCAAGTGATGACAATGTATCAGTCCCTCTGGTGTTAGCGTTCCCAGTGACATGCTAGACCAGGCACTTTCCCTGTAAAGGCTTAAAGAACTTCGTGTCTCTACGACTCTGTCTCCAGTAGGATCCAAATTCTCCCAGTCTGTCTCTTTATGACTCAATCCCCCTTAGTTCTTTCTTGGCCATATGTGAGTCGCGCGTGCCTCACTACCTCGTGTGGTGTTACCACTTTGTTTTGTTCTGTTTCACAGAATTTTCGGAGGATTATGTGCACTCCCTTCCCACAGTTAAAATTCCCATTAAATATTGTCTGAAAAGACCATCGTCCACTATTTCCTGAAAGTTAAGATTTCTCTTATTAAGGAGGTCAATCCTCCTCCTTCTCTCTCTTTCTTATCTTTGCCTCCCTGCTATCGTGTATCCCTCTGGAGAAAACAACTGAAATCTTATATCTTTAGCAAGTTTTGTCTCTGTAACTCGAGCATTACGTTCAGTTTGCCTAATTCGATCCTAAGAATTAGTTCTTTGCCATTCATTTTTGGTCTATCTTCGTTTGTTTACATTATTTTCAGTTTGATATTTCCCTAACTTAACATTCCTGGCCTCTCTGTGGTACCGCTATGATCTTGCCTCGTTTAACGTCTCCCATTTTTTTGTTCTCTGTCTTCTTTTTGTCTCCCTTGTTCCTGCGAATGGTCCCTCACCTTTGCTGAAGACCCGGCTGAACTTCTCTTTCTTGCTTTATTTCTCAGTCGGCTAAGGTACTTCCTGGCTCATTAAACTCCATTACTGCTCCATTCTTTCTCGACTACATCCACCTCTCTCGTCTTTTCTTTTGTCAAACAAACTGCGTCTTGCATGTCAGCATTTCTTTTCTCTCCATCCTTTCCTCTTTGTCTGGAATATTTTGATCTTCCTGTCCGAAAATCATCATCGACGTACGCTTATCAACCTCCTGCTTCACTGAAAATTTTCATTGTCAGCTTTCGATTCGGCAGCCTCCATGTCTCTGACTTCGTCTTAAATCTCCATGTTTTCCAGCAAGCACTGACCCTGAATACCGTACAGGCAAGCACTGACCCGCACCTTTTTTTGAAACCTTCCATCTACTGGGCCATATTTAACCTCAATCGTCCTTTTGTTTTTCTCCAACGGCGCATGTTACACTCCGTACAGCTTCACTTGGTCATTCCTTGTGTACCTCTTTACCAGCGTCCCACGGTCTGTGGTCCAGTGCGTGACGCGTTATGCTCTGCTTCTCGCCACCTGTTCCCTGTCCTCTACCCTCACGAGGCGCTGCTCTCTGTGTACTATGGGCATTGCCTCTTGTTGATCTAGCCTATGGACATCCAGTGATGACCCTCCTGAACCCATCTTTCTGATGCCTTCCGTGTACTGTACCTTCCTTCCTATGGTTCCACTGCTGAATCATCCCTTCTCCTGATTCCAGTCAGTCTTCCTGCTCTAACATTGTATTATTTCAGTTCTGTAATTTCCTCGCATCTGATGACTTTTTTCATTATATTTCTGATTCTTTGTTTCCTCCTCCTCCTCCAGCCGCGTCGACCTCTCTCTCTCTCTCTCTCTCTCTCTCTCTCTCTCTCTCTCTCTCTCTCTCTCTCTCTCTCTCTCTCTCTCTCTCTCCAGTTCTGAACCATATCTCTCAGCCTCATGGTCTCCAGTGGATCATCCCTTATTTCTCCAGTGATCTTTTCCTCCCCACTCAGTGTAAGCCCCACGTAATTCTTCCCCCCTTCCTCGCCTCCCTCTCACAGATCTCATCACCGCAGTGAGGTAATGGTGCTTTCCCCTCCGAATCCATTCATGACTTAGAAATTCAAAATTCTTGCCCAGCTTAACTCTGAGCTCACACAGTTCGTTGCGGCTGGGGCGTGTGTGATGGGGCCGTGGTGTGCGTTGATGCCGGGGGATGTGGTGAGGCGGTGGTATATGTTGAGGTCGAGGTGGAGGTTAGGGTGTGTGTTTGAGACCGTGACTTTAAGGGTTGAGGCCGTGTTGTGTGTGTGTTGAGGTTGGGGTGTGCTGAGGCTATGGTAGAAGGTGAAGGCTGGGGGTGTGTGTTGAGGCCGTGGTGTGTGTCGAGGTTGGGGTCTGTTGAGGCCAGAGGGTGGTGGAGGCTGGGGTGAAGGTTGAGACTGGTGTAGGGAATCAGGCCGAAGTGTGTGCTAAGGCCGGCTAGGGGTGGTTGAGGCCATGGTGAGGGATGAGGCCGGGGTGAGGACTGAAGCTATGGTATGGGATGAGGCCTTAGTGAGGTGTTGAGTTGAAGCCGTAGTGAGGGTTGAGGCTATGGTGAGGGTTGAGGCCGTGGTGAAGGATGAGGTTGGTGTGAGGGTTGAGGCCGTGGTGGGTGTGAGGGCTGAGGTCGTGGCGTGTAAGAGTTGAGGCCATGGTGGGTGTGAGGGCTGAGGCCGTGTGGTGTAAGGGTTGAGGCCGACATGTGTAAAGGTTGAGGCCGACGTTTATGAGGGTTGAGGCCGTGGTGCGTGAAGGTTGAGGCCGACGTGTGTGAGGGTAGAGGCTGTGGTGTATGAGGGTTGAGGCCGACGTGTGTGAGGGTTGAGACCGAAGTATGTGAGGGTTGAGGCCGGCGTGTGTCTGAGTTGAGGCCGTGGTGTGTAAGGGTTGAGGCCGTGGTGTGTGAGGGTAGAGGCCGTGGTGTGTGAGGGTTGAGGCCGTGGTGTGTAAGGGTTGAGGCCGTGGTGTGTGAGGGTTGAGGCCGACGTTTGTGAGGGTTGAGGCCGACGTGTGTGAGAGTAGAGGATGTGGTGTGTAAGGGTAGAGGCCGTGGTGTGTGAGGGTTGAGGCCGTGGTGTGTGAGGGTAGAGGCCGTGGTGTGTGAGGGTTGAGGCCGTGGTGTGTGAGGGTAGAGGCCGTGGTGTGTGAGGGTAGAGGCCGTGGTGTGTGAGGGTTGAGGCCGTGGTGTGTGAGGGTTGAGGCCGTGGTGTGTAAGGGTAGAGGCCGTGGTGTGTGAGGGTTGAGGCCGTGGTGTGTGAGGGTAGAGGCCGTGGTGTGTGAGGGTTGAGGCCGTGGTGTGTGAGGGTTTAGGCCGTGGTGTGTGAGGGTAGAGGCCGTGGTGTGTGAGGGTAGAGGCCGTGGTGTGTGAGGGTTGAGGCCGACGTGTGTGAGGGTTGAGGCCGTGGTGTGTGAGGGTTGAGGCCGACGTGTGTGAGGGTTGAGGCCGTGGTGTGTGAGGGTTGAGGCCGGGGCGTCAGTGTTTACCGACAAAGGCGGCAGGTAACAATGAAACATTTACCTGGGGCCCGCGTGCCATAGACCACGCCCTGTGTGCGGCCAACTAGCTGTGTGTAGCAGTATATAACAACCTCGTTCCTCTCCATCTCATGTAAAACAGATTAACGATCTATTGTCTCACCAGTACTATACTCCACCCGGGGTGTAGCGTGGGGCTCAGTGTATGGGTCCTGGGGGCGTAGAGTGGGGCCCTGTGTATGGGTCCGGGGGTGTGGATAAGGGCCCAATGTATGGGTTGGGGGTGTGCAGTGGGGCCCAGTGTATGGGTCCGGGGTTGTGGAGTAGGGCCCAGTGTATGGGTCGGGGGTGTGGAGTGGGCCCCAGTGCATGGGTCCGGGGGGTGTAGAGTGGGACCCAGTGTATGGGTCCGGGGTGTGTAGCGCGGGGTCCAGTGTGCGGGTTTGGAGATGTATAGTGAGGCCCAATGTATGGGTCCGGTGTGTAGTGTGAGGTCCAATGTATGGCTCAGGTGTGTAGAATGGGGCCCAGTGTAACAGTTTTCATGGTGCTAGTGGTGTTTGGGCCTCCACATGTGTGTATGTATGGGTGACGAGAAGTCAGGTGTGGGCAAATGGGAAGGAAGACTTGTTTGTCTTACTGTTTGATTGTACAGTGCAGGGGGGGTTCTGCTCTGGTGGGGGCCCCTTCTCATGTAATAACCTATCTGTACTATATGGGGAGGGAGTTTTACACTCACGGGCCCCATCTCTTAAACATTCTCCATCACAACTTCTTAAATGTATGTATGCTGTCTGTATCAACCAAGTCCTCAGTCATTCTATTCCAGTTACCTGTGTGTGTGTGTGTGTGTGTGTGTGTGTGTGTGTGTGTGTGTGTGTGTGTGTGTGTGTGTGTGTGTAATAATCCACTTGGAACTGCCTATTGTTGTCCTGTAATATCTTGAGCCCTGGTCCACTGCCAGCATTCACGGCTTCAGCAAGTATCGACACCATACACAGTCACACTCTATAACTCCTTTTCCCTTTTCGAAAATGTACCTTCCACTGTCTGCCACTTCTTTCTTCTCCCCTTAACCACCTAAACGAAAGTGTCTCTCTCTCTCTCTCTCTCTCTCTCTCTCTCTCTCTCTCTCTCTCTCTCTCTCTCTCTCTCTCTCTCTCTCTCTCTCTCTCAGGGACCCTGATCCCGAGGTCTGCATGACACGCCTCGCGTCAGGCTGGTGACTGTCAGCACGTGATTATGGAGTCAACGATGGCGATGAGCGACGGGATCCCGAGACGGTATTCATACAGAGAACGAAGCTTAATTCTTAATTTCTCGACTAAAAAGGCTTTGATACAGCGTCGCCTTCCCTCCACACGGACCATGACGTGTGCTCACCCAGGGTGGCTGCACGGAGGAGGAGGAGGAGGAGGTGGAGGGAGTAGAGGTAGTGTGTGTGGATGATGATACCCAGGCCTTGTGTACACTCGCTGGTGATGACCCACGAGACAAATATGAAGCTTATGTGACACAGCCAGCCAACCAGCCACCCAGCAAACCAGTCAGCCGACCAGCTTCGTCTCTCATCTTACCATCTACAGCAACATCTGGAAGCCTACCAACGCGACGCGCGGTATGCTAAACCACGATTATAGATGGCTCAGTCCGTCGGGGCAATTCATCACGCGTCATCTGTGAGGAGGACAATTATCTCTGCTTCGTAATGAGGTCCCGTGGTGTGGTGTCTCCACAACACCTTCCTCGCTCGCCCACCGCCTCACTTAACACGGATCATCACTAATTCAACACCGACGCCCATCACGATGAGGGGCCGCCGCTCCTGTCCTATATACTTCACAATCTTCATCTAGACAACGTCACATTACCATACTAGCTGAACCTGTTGTAAGTCCCCATTGTTGTACCCCCACACGGCGGGGACGTCTTGCCGACAATATACGCCGGATGTCTGTCTGTTGACGTTCCGCGTAACCTCTTGACCACGACGGTACGACCCTTGACCACGACGGTACGACCCTTGACCACGACGGTACGACCCTTTGACCACAACGGTACGACCCTTGGGCACGATGGTGCGACCCTTGAGTACGCCGGCACGACCCTTACGTTTGATGGTCTGGCCTTTGTCCTGAGCCTTTATCAAGGGTTAGCGCAAAGACAAAACAAGGTCGTGCCGTCGTGCCCAAGGGTCGTATCGTCGTACCCAAGGGTCGTGCCGTCGTGTTCAAAGGCCTTACCGCCGTGAAAAAACCAAACCTGCCAATAATCAAACCGATTAAACCCAGCATTTTAATCCTCGCTCTGGAGATGGTCCAGACAAACCTGAAGGACATGATGGACCCTCTGGTGGGGGCCAAGTGTCCTTAAGGGGAGTCATGGCCACGTGCCCGGCCCAGGGAACACGTCTCCAGCGGTCCTGCCTGATAACGCAATCTATACATCATCGGCACAGCAGAGGACTCGTGTGTGTGTGTGTGTGTGTGTGTGTGTGTGTGTGTGTGTGTGTGTGTGTGTGTGTGATTATCCATTCATATTTACTTATTCGCACTGTGCTGGGAGGGAGGGAATTTTACACTCTTAAAGCTTCTCTACTTAAAAGTTCTTTATCATACAGCTTTTTAACCTTCTGTATGTTGTTGGACGCGTTTACCACGGCCTCATTCAGTCTGTTCCATTCATCCATCACCCACACTATGTTAGTACTTCTTCACATCCTGTTTTTACGCGTTCCTCTTTATCATCGTGTTATGTCCTATGGTTGTTCTGTCCCTAAATCTTTCGAAGAACTGTTCACCACACCATCAGTGTGGTTTAAAAACCTTAGAGGTTGTGATCAGGTCACCCCTCACTCTTCTCTCTTCTATGCAGGGCAAATTTATGGCCTCTAGCCTTTCCCTGTAACTTCGCTTTCCACTTCTAATACCATTTTTGTTGCCCTCCTCTGGACCTTCTCTATTAGCTCTTTGTGCTGCTTTAAATGCGGTGATCAAACTTGAGAAACATATCATAGTAATGGCCATGTGTATCGTATAAACAACATGCTGAATGTTTCCTTATCCATGAACTGGAACACAGTTCAAGTATTTGCCGCCAGACAGTTAGTCTCCTCAACAAATCCCCTAAGGCTGGACTCTGGTGCCAGGTGAGGGACGATGCTGGCTCCCAGTTCTCTCATACAATGATTCCTGCAGGTTATCTCCCGCTACACGATATTCACATCGAGGCCGTCTTTCGCTGCGACCCATCCTCATTACTTTACAGGTCCTCGAGTTGAATTCCATCAACCATGTATCAGACCAACTTAGGAGTTTGTGTAGGTCCCCTTGTAAGCTAATGCAATCCTCCTCGCATCCACGTCCCTCATGACATTCGCATCATCAGCAAATACTTCTAGGTAGACGAATATACCTTTTGCAAAGTCTTTCACATATATCAAGAAGAGTAATGGTCCCAGTACAATACCCTAAGGTACTCCTGTGATAACCTCAGCTAATTTTGAGAAGGCTTTTTCTGACATGCTTCCATGTTCCCCTCCACTAAGATAATCTCCTATCCCCTGAAGGGGTCTCCTCTCTTTTTCTTGCCTAATGATCTAGCTTCTAAATCAACCTCCCATGTGACAAAACGTCAAATGCTTTCTGACAGTTCAGTGCTCACTCTTGCATTGAAATCTACGGGGTTTGTTACACATGACCTCCCTTGAAACTGTGTTGTCTCTCACTAAGGTAATTTCCCCTTGGCAGGAAGTCGTCCATTTGCTTTCTAATGTTCGTCTCCAGCACCTTACAGATCACACTTGTCAGTGAGACTCATCTGCAGTTCACTCCTCCTTCTCAGTCTCCTTTCTTAAAGATGGGTACGACGTTTGCCCTTTTCCACTCCCTTGTCACTTTGCCTTTCCCAGGTTGAAAATATTCATATCAATACATATATATATATATATATATATATATATATATATATATATATATATATATATATATATATATATATATATATATATATTATCCCTGGGGGTAGGGGAGAAAGAATACTTCCCACGTAATCCCTGCGTGTCGTAGAAGGCGACTAAAGGGAAGGGAGCGGGGGGCTGGAAATCCTCCCCTCTCGTTTTTTTTTTTTTTTTTTTTTCAATTTTCCAAAAGAAGGAACAGAGAAGGGGGCCAGGTTAGGATATTCCCTCAAAGGTCCAGTCCTCTGTTCTTAACGCTACCTCGCTAATGTGGGAAATGGCGAATAGTATGAAAGAAAGAAAGAATATATATATATATATATATATATATATATATATATATATATATATATATATATATATATATATATATATATATATATATATAAAGAGCCTGTAAATATATATATAAAGATATATATGAAAGATAGAGTTAAACAGTTCTTAGAAAAACTACAGAGGATACGAAAGAGGAGACGTGAACACAGAGGTACAAAATGAATGGGATGGGGGTCTTCTTTCGTTGGTCTGTACAAGCCCGGATGGGCTCGATGCGGTTAAGGTGCCGAACTACACAATTTGGGGATGAGAGATGGCAGAAGGTAACAGCGGCGAGCATATGGTGCACTAGCTGCTTCCTATTCATATGATGGTTGAGGAGAGGTGGGAGGACCAATATGTTAAGCACCGCTTGATAGGTGATGTAAGCGGGACCGAGGAGGATCACATAAGCTCTTATCTACACCTATTCCAGCAGCCTCTGTCGCGTGGTCGTTAAGGACGAACTTCAGGCGGTAGAGACGTAGAGTTTGGGAAGAATGAAAGTTATGGCGATGTTCTTGCGCTCAGACGCAAGGAGTTCAAGTATCTCGAGTGCATGAGAAATGCAAAGACGATTGCTGGAGGATATGATTGACGGTACTGACGTGTTCCTTTCACTTTCGATGTCATCCAAAGTGATACAGAGATGCTTAGTGGGTTAAACAACCTGGAGGAGGCTGAGGTCTTGTGATACAGGAGAGGGTGGTACATGGTTGGTAGCGGGGCTAATCAGAAGGACCACAGCCTTGATTTGGTTGCTGGTGATGTGGCTGACGCTGGTCTAATTCTGGAAGCAGTTAAAACCCTCCAGACCACATTACAATTGAAGGTGTTCAGTCGAGAATGATGTTCCAGACGCTGGTAATAATGACGGAGGCGTCGCCGTACTATCGGGCCAAGTATCCACAGGACTCGAAGTCCTTCAGAGGGCCAAGTATCAACAGGACTCGAAGTCTTCCAGAAGGCCAAGTGCCAACAGGACTCGAAGTCCTCCATAGGGCCAAGAATCAACAGGACTCGAAGTCTATCACACACTAAGTGTGTTCATCAGGGGACTAAAGATAACTGGTTTGCGGTCAAGGAAGTCGACAGCGTTGGCGAAGTCAGCGACGGTGAGGTACGGAGGTCTTGTGTCTGTATCAGATGATTAACTGACGAGCCAGTGGGGTAGCACAGGGGGTCTCTTATCATCAAATTACTGAGGGTCTGTGGAACCTGTATGTCTGTGTCAGCCCAGTCAAACACAGAACTTTCACATGATAAACTGGGGATCAGAGTGACCGTGGGGTTAGTGACTGTGGCACTAGGGAGACAGTCAGCTGGGCATTTTGACTGATGTAGAGGGAAGCACCGACGATGGTGCAGAGGTCTGGTTAGCTCAGGGAAGAGCTCCTCGTAGAGTTTCACAGGTAAGTCAATGAGCCAGCAGGGGCGCTCTTAACCTGGGGCGTCCTGAGGTGCTCTTAACCCGTGGAATGTGTGATCACTATTTGTGTGTTAGTGAGAGAGAGTTGTACTCTCATGATGCCCCGTCTCTAAACCTTGTTTATATGTAACATATTTTCCCTCCTAACACACACACACACACACACAAACACAAACACGCACACAGCCTAAGCCAGCACCCGAGAGAAGGATGAGCACCTGGGTAGGGTGTAGGCCGATTGCCACGCCCAGGATTCGAACCTATGCCGGTCCGACCCCATGCTGGCCCGTGCTGACTCATGGTCAGTAATGCTAACAAACACAACACCAAGGGTGTGTGTGTGTGTGTGTGTGTGTGTGTGTTTATCAGCGTTGCAGTACAACGCTCTCTAGCCCGCCCCCCATCCCTGGCAGGTCAGGGGGAGGGGGAAGTGTCCAACTCACCTAAAAACAAAGAGGCATCGTCCCCACCGGCCGTGTCACCGTAAATCTTCGAAGTATGTATCAAATTAAGCCACACATGACAGTCAGCGCGCGATAATAGCGATAACGTTGGCTGTATTTCAGACTGCTAGACATATATTTTCTTTCTCCCTTTTTTTTTTTCTTTCAAGCAAGCAAGCAAGCAAGCAAGCAAGCAAGCATTCCAAGACAAGCTTGCATGCAAAAACCTTAATCCCCACGACATGGCTTCCCGGAGATGGCTCGAGTCGATATTTATTCCTTCAGCGCTCCAGTCCCGCAGCCAGGCCAGGCCGGGCCCCAGAGACGTGTGTGTGTGTGTGTGGACCCCCTCCATTATACGTACACACAAGACCTTTCTGTCCACCGAGCAGTCTGCTCTCAGCCACGAAGCAACGTTAAGACCGAATATCATTAAGCTTATAACAGGGAAAAGATGGCCGGGTGGAGAGAGAGGGAGGGCTGACTCACCCCAGGGAGGGAGGCAGGTCGGGAGGAGAGAAGAGAAAGACAAATGGAAGACCCGGACGGTGAGTGAGATATTGGCAGCAGCAGCAGCAGCAAGGCTCCCAGCTCCTCCTCCTCCTCCTCCGCAGCACCATCACACACGCCAACCTTCATCCCACCACATACGCCACGCCAGCACCACCACCTTCATCCCACCACATACGCCACGCCAGCACCACCACCTTCATCCCACCACATACGCCGTGCCAGCACCACCACCTTCATCCCACCACATACGCCACGCCAGCACCACCACCTTCATCCCCCCACATACGCCGTGCCAGCACCACCACCACCACATACGCCACGCCAGCACCATCACCACCACACACGCCAACAACCATCGTGCTGTACCAGGTATGATGCCACCCTGAGACCCTGTCTCCGCCTTCCTTTTTATTTTTTTGCCTGCCGTCTGTGCCGCCTGCCGTCAGTGCAGCCTGCCGTCTGTGCCGCCTGCCGCTTGTGCTGCCTATCGGCTGCGCCGCCTGCCGCTTGTGCCGCCTGCCAGCCGTGGTCAGTGACGCGTGACCAAGAAAGAAAGTCGGCCACGTAAGATCTACATCCTCCCCCACAACCCCACTCCCTTCTCCCACCCATGCTCGCATCCCCAGGGGCCCTCACACACGTGGGACACAACACCTCTCACCTGCCCTGCCCTGTCCGGGCCCAGGAGCCCTCCCTCACACTACGCTGTCCGCCAACCCCACCCAGGCCTCTTTGGTGGGAGGGGCGGCCCTCAAATCCTAGCGTGGAGGGAGAGGGATACCCGAGGACTCCCTCACACCACACGGGATCGCAAACGCTCCGGCTGACGTGACTGACTGACTGACTGACTCTGACGCGTAGTGTCAGCCGTAACCAGCACGCCAGGGTGTCAGTCACAGCCGCTTGGGGGAGAGCTCCTGCTGCCAGGTGGGCGGGAGGCAGGCCAGAGAGGGTAGGCCATCTACCTGGGGTCACACAGCTCTTGTGGGTCGACCAACCTGGATAGGGTCGCCCTAAATACATCAGCAGTCGACCTGTTGCAAAGGTCCGAGTTCTTGTGGGTCGACCAACCTGGATGGGGTCGCCCTAAATACATCGCCAGCAGTCGACCTATCGTTTAGGGTTAAATTCTCAGTAAAAACAAGTGTATAAATCTCTTACCTACATTCCTCTTAGATGTGTGTGTGTGTGTGTGTGTGTGTGTGTGTGTGTGTTAAATGGAAACAGTGCATATTGACACTGTATACTAAAGAAGCACAATGTTTATGAAATAGAACCGTGTTAACTAAACATGACACTTTATCAAATAAGAACAATAAATAATTAATGAGAACAATATTCAATAAATAGAAACGTTCAATAAACAGTGACAATGTTGAGTAATCAGGCCCACTGTTTAATCTTCAGTGGAAATGTTTACTATAAACAGGGACAGTCTTCCTACGAGGGATCACACACGAGATGGCGTAGCAAAGGAGGTGAATCGTTAGGGAGGAGACAGCATTAGGGTGGAGGCACAGTTTCCCATCCTCACTACTAAACGACTGCAGGACACTGAAGCAGCATCAATCATACGAGTGGCATCCATCAGAGAGGAGAATAATCACAAGGGGACAAAATGAAAAGAGTGGGAACCACTGACAAAGAGGAGGAGAGTGGGAGGGGCAGCACTTGTCATAAGGAGGAGCACGTATAAGAGACATGGGGTCGAGATGGGCGGCATCCAAACCAGGCACCAGTGACAGAAGACAGACCCCTCACAAGAAGACGTCACTCGTAATTAGAGTCACTGGGAGAGGCCGGGGTCAAGGTGGGACAGTAGCAGTCAGCGAGTGGGTCAGTAAAGCTAGGAAATACCAGGAAGGAGGTAACGCTCTGGAAGGGGGTACCATGCAGGTAGGAGGCACCACTCAGAGAGGGGGCACCGTTCTGGGCGTAGGAACCACTCAGGTAGGAAGCTTCACTTAGAAAGGGGTATCACTCAGGTAAGGGGGTACCACTCAGCAAGGAGACATCACTCAGGAATGGGACAATACTCAGGAAGGAGGCAACACTCAGAAAGGGGGCACCACTTTGGAAGGGGACACCACTCATGGGGCATCATAAGACAGCCTTGTCTATCACAATATTTAGGAGAGCTAATAATGACCTGCCATCTCTCGACCCATTTATTAACCCTCGAGCACAACAGTACGACCCTTGAGCAAGAGGGTCCGACCCTTGAGCAAGACGGTACGACCCTTGAGTTCGACGGTGAGACCCTTGGACATGATAGCCTATACTTTGCCATACAAAGTCCAGAGCATCATACCCCTGGGTGGCGGGGTCGCACACTGGGGCCGTACCGTCTTGCTCAAGAGGTTATGGACCGCCTCATAAGGCGGTGTGGCCGCCTGGCCAAACCTGGAGGGTGAGGGACATGTCCCTCCGAGTCTACTGGGACCAACGCTGCCAGCCTGGCCTGTGTGGCGGAGGTGCTGCTGCTGGGGGGTTGCGTGGCGGTGGTGCTGCTGCTAGGGGCGAGGGGTTGTATGGTGGTGGTGGTTCTTGGGGGCTGTGTGGTGGTGGTGGTGCTGGGGGGTTGTATGGTGGTGGTGGTGGTACTGAGGGGTTGTGTGTTGGTGGCAGCAGTTGCCTGCTTTGTGTAACGCTGAACTGTGGTGGTGAAGAAGGTGTGTCATGTCTGCGTGGTGTAGAAATCTACTACAGTGTCACATATCTTATGGGAACTGACTTTTGTTACACCCTCTACATATATATATATATATATATATATATATATATATATATATATATATATATATATATATAGTGTGTGTGTGTGTGTGTGTGTGTGTGTGTGTGGTGTGTGTGTGTTACGTCTCCACCTGCTCGAGGTTACACCGCGACTGAGAATTCACCCATAGCGAGGCTGTAAAGGCTTCGTCAAAGAACTTTTGAACCCAATGTAGCCTAAATTTCCCTGCTACAAGATCCCTTAAAAAAGGTCCTGGCTAACAACAAAACTCTTTCATAGAATATAGTCCTGATGTGTGTGTGTGTGTGTGTGTGTGTGTGTGTGTGTGTGTGTGTGAGGGTATGGTTTTGCATTTGCCGGTTTATATATTAAAGCACGAAGTAATTTCACATTTTCAGTCATGTTAACCATCTTCACTACCTCACCCTTTGAAGACTGGAACAGGTCCGTGTTTTTCCTCCTGTACAGGTCGTACCTTGGAGGCTCATACTTCACCATCCATGTTATAAACTGTGCAGGAGCTTCCTTGATAGCTGTAAATACTGCACTGGTCTCCGTCAGACGACCACGCAAGGAACTTGTTATACAGTGGTGTAATGCACGACCATAGACTCCCCTTCAATGTGGGTAAACATGACAGACGTGCACACCAAATACTGCGTTGGTGGCACTAGTGGTCCCCGACAGGTCTTGTGCTACCTCACACGATCTGTCTCTCGTCTGAATCCCTGTAGTGGTTGCCTTATGATTCCTCCTCGTCTGTCTCCCTCGGTGTAGAACAGCGACGGGTACTTTCTTCCTCTGTTCCCCATCTTCCTACGACAACAGCTGCTACATACGTGTGACTGAGAAGAAAAAACTAGCGTTCATTTTGTCCCATTGCTTTGAGACATAGTGTGGTGCACCCGAGGCAGTGTACCGCACTCCTCCCTCACCTGCACAGTACAAATTGAACCAATGTTTTTCTTCCACTGATGACTTGCACAAGACAAGACCCCAGAGCAGCTGAAGAGAAGGAGGCAATAGTTTCTTTGGGTGCTGAAGCCTGCACCTCATTATCTCCCCCGAGTCCCATTACGCAGGAGGCGTACATGTTCCTGGGAACGTAATACCGGGTGCACACGCTGGACCTGTGGTGATTCACCAGTTCTTCTGGTGTCTCTCCCACACCAGGCCGTCCTCCCGTGTATTTCATCTCGTCTTCTGTGTCAGAGATGATTTGGGGATCTCCGTTATACAGCTTCAGTGTTTAATTGTTCGTATTTGATCCTATTTGCTTCCGACGAGATAGTTTTGATCTCATTCTTCACCAAACAACTTTTCAATCGTGTTTGTCGTCCGCTTTGTCTTCCACACTCCCGCTGTTAGGCTGTTACTAAGGCCTTGGTAAGTGACGGTGCCGTACTCCTGGCTCCTCCAGCAGCCGAGGATAACACGGTCTTTGATGGGACAGTATGTATTTATGTGCTACCCTCCTGTCACGCCAGTGTTCCACTGTAGTAGTGAGTCGTTTGTTTACCAGGAACAAGAATAAATCTTTGATGCCCACATCAGACTTGCTTCGTCACTGTGGTGAAAATTTGTACTGTGGTAATGCCACCTTATGTAACATAACATGTACACAGTAGTACAACGCACAGAACACCCAACGGCGAAAGTGATAGAAAGTGAAAAAGCTTCGTAGACTTCGAAGTCATCATAAATAAGCGACTAGAATTCAAAGAGCATGTTGAGAAGATATCACTATCGAGCCAAGTAACGAGTGGTATGATAATGAGAACTTTCACAACAAGACACTGAAAATTTACGGTTATAATGCTTGGTGTATACTTAAGGCAAGAACTGAATACTGCCGTGTGTACTCGTATGTTCAGTGTATACTTGAGGACTGAATACTGCCGTGTGTACTCATATGTTCAGTGTATACTTGAGGACTGAATACTGCCGTGTGTACTCATATGTTCAACGTATACTTGAGGACTAAATACTGCCGTGTGTACTCGTATGTTCAGTGTATACTTGAGGACTGAATGCTGCCGCGTGTACTCATATGGTCATGAACCAGACAAGCGGATATAAACAAATCAAGAGAGGATTCACAGGCACTCCATGAAGAAAGTCATGAGGGTGGAACACATGAATTATCTTGAGAGGCTGAAAGATATTCTCGTCCTTTCCAGCCGAGAGAGGAGAGAAATATACACGATAACCCAGACAGAGCGACACTCTGCTGGAAAAAAGGAGACAATACTGGGTCTAGAGTCTTCTCAACAAGGATGTATGTCTGCAGTGATTCCAGGGGAATGTAACAAAAAAGAATTCACACAAAAATATACGAGAGACCAGAATGTGAAATGGAGAAGGATCCAACATACTACTACCACCAGTCTGGACCCAGGAGTGGGGGTTGTAGAAGACCCCCGAAGACTACTACAGGTCACCCAAGCGAAATAACAAGACATGCATCGGAGGGGAGGGGCACAGAGACGTTGAAAGGAAGACCAAATAAAGGGTTGAAAATCATTGCAGACGAACCCTAGGTTTTGACATTAATGTGTCTGGCAACACAGAAAGAGATTCAGTCGTCAAGCAAGATGTGCGGGGGGGCGCGTTAGCCCTTCCTTTTAACATAATCCTGTCGTAGGTAGTCGTTGGTAGTTAGTGACACACACACTCTCTCTTTCTCTCCTCACCTAAGTAGGAGGCTGTGGGCAGCCAGGGAGGAGGGAGGAACTACCCGCCGGGGCAGTGAGCCAGCACTACAGCGGCTCATGTTGTTGTCTTTTCTTTCTGCCTCAGCCACACTGGGGCGCCTGACGTTCACACTCTCTCTCTCTCTCTCTCTCTCTCTCTCTCTCTCTCTCTCTCTCTCTCTCTCTCTCTCTCTCTCTCTCTCTCTCTCTCTCACACACACACACACACACACACATACGGCACTAATTACACGTGGCTCACTTGATTCTTCACTCTTTACTCTAAACTATCCCGCGGTGAGCGCTATGCGCTCGTCTTTCCTTATTCAGCAAAATCTAGTCATAGGTACTCATGGGTAGGTACCTCTCTCTCTCTCTCTCTCTCTCTCTCTCTCTCTCTCTCTCTCTCTCTCTCTCTCTCTCTCTCTCTCTCTCTAAGCTAGGATACACCGTGTGGGTTCTGTCTCTGTGGCCGGCGGTGCTTACGTGAAAGGATCGTGTCTCTCGCCTGGGCTGTGCCTGGACTGTGCTGCGGCGCCTGCGGGCGGGCGGGCGGGCGGCGGGGCAGGGCAGGGCAGGATGTTGGCTCACCTGTGCTGACACCCCGAGCTCCCGCTGCCCACCATCAGATCCACCACTGGTACACGACCCTTGAGCACAGTGGTACATAACCCTTACATCTGACGGTGCGGCCCTTGGGAATGATGTCCTAGCCCCTCTAAAGGCCTGACTGAGCCTTAAGGTTACTGTCAAAGGCCAGAGCATTATGACCGAGGGTCGTGCTCAAGTGCTCACTCCTTATTGCAGGGTTCTGCGTCTGTCGCCGACATTACTGAAGTTATCAGCTGTTTGTTGGCTGCTAACGCCGTAAACTGTTTATTATTATTATTATTATTATTAACATTATTATTATTATTATTATTATTGTTGTTGTTGTTGTTGTTGTTGTTGTTGTTGTTATCGTCTTCCATGGGACTTTCCACTTTCCCGGTCCATTTCGTTACTTTTATCTGAAGTTGAAATACAACCTAGAGTTCGTAAGCGCCCTCCAGTCCAGCGTCCCTAGGGCAGTGCTGTTCCCCCTCCAGTCCAGCGTCGGTAAGGAAGGCCGTTCTCTCTTTACCGCCCCAGCACACTGCCCTGCACCGCCTGCTTATTCCAGTCACTGTGGTGGTAGTCTGGTAGGTGTTAGAGAATCAGATCCATGGGCGCTACCATACGGCGCCACAGACCAAGGCTCGTCAGCATGAAGCAGTGCACGGGGAGTAAACGACCACCTTACAGGTGACTCACCCATACGACTTCTCCCACACCAGCAACCCTGCCAGGTCACACACAGCTGATGTCATCACCACGACGCAAGACTCCAGGATGGCCCCAGGATGGTGCACACTCCTCGAATTCTGTCTTTCTCAAGAAATGCAGAACACACTCACCACGAGCATGCCTGGCATGCTCCCACCACGAGCATGCCTGGCATGCTCCCACCACGAGCATGCCTGGGATGCTCCCACCACGGGCATGCGTAGCATGCTCCCACAGTGTGACTCTGTCTCCCAATACCTCATTCCACAGGGGAGGCAGCAAAGCACTCCCATAGTATCAACACACTGTAGAGATGACATCACTCGTGAATGACATTTTTCGAGGAAGCGCTACGATGGAAGCCGAATGACTTCCCCTCATCATATGCCGTACACAACCCAGGACAACATGTTGTCTAGGCAGGAAAATCTTGCCTCCCTCTCTGCTGCTTGGTCACCTCCCATACAACTGCAGAGCTGCTGGAGAACTACCGAAATTCTGATGGGATGTATACACACACATTGCAAGACCCTCTGTCAAAATGCGACCACATCGTCCAAGTGCACCAAACACTCTTGTGAAAAGCTTGTGTTTCCAAGGAACAATATAAATAAGGAACAACCTGTAGTGTTTCTCGTTCTCATAACTGACACAGACGCACTAACGAGCCACAGCCTCACGCCACCCTCCACCATCTGTAAATAATAATGATAATAACGAAATTCTCATCAGTGAAAAGACAAACACCATAAACATGAGGCAAGACTTCCGGTGAGCCAATCAGTGGTCCATAGGAAGACTTGGTTTATGTCTGTAAATACTTGATTTCATTGACGTGATATTTTTGTGGTAAAAAGTTACAAAATCTCCGCCCCGGCCGAAGTAGAGAAATAAACAGTAAAATAAACCTGCAGAACATCGAATCAAAATGAACACCGTCATATGTGGCAATGATAACGTGTGATGCGTGATGACTTTATCCTCAGGGAACACCACACTACACACACTTGCCTCTACCAAAAAGGTGGTGGGGTGGATTCAACGGGTCTTCAAAGGCAAGAGAGATAAAAGTATTGATAGTCTCGAACAGAATATTTCTGTGACCTAAACATCTACTAACAGGATGGATGAAATTTTGCAGAGCAGAGATCTTCCATGGTCAACACTGTTACTAAAGTACTGGAAACTACCGGAAGCGCTGAGGCTGGAGATTTCTGGAAGGCACAGTTCATGATCTACCCTCGAAATTACTTCCCAACTGGCACAAAAAGCATGGAAGGCTGCAAAATGTTATTACTGTACTCGAAACACCTTCAACCTCCGGGACCTTAAATTCTTCACTACACTGCTTGCGACCATTAGGAACTCTATAGACTTTACGGAGGAGGATTAGAAAATCACCTGGACAAATACCTACAGAGTGAGCAAGATTAGCCAGGATGTGGTGAACATGTAGGCCTACGCGCGGTGCCTTCTATCAGGCTAGCTGAGCAGAGGAGCAGAACGGCAACTTGGTCTCACACTGGGGTAGAGGACCTCTGAAACCATCGTAAGGTATACGTGAGGTAAGGTAAGGTAAGGTCCCAGCCCAGGCTCTTAGACCATCGTAAGATGTCCGTAAGATCATACATATGTATACGTAAAGCCATACCTTCCTCCCGCACCGTACATTCCAAGACTTAGCTATGTGAAGTCTTGCTGGAGTGTCACCCAACAATGTACAACTATGCATGTCATCCGTCCTCAGGTGAAAGCTTGAAGACACGACGAATGTCTCTACAGACTTTCGTGTCTCGGCTTTAGCTGTGCTGAAATATGTCTGACCTTAACGGAACAGGTAATGAAGTAGACGTGTCATAAGTTCTTCGTCCAGGCTGACTTCTTGTGTGTTGGGGGAACATCTGTAGGGATTAATCATGAGTTGCCTCGTCAGCTTTCGATAGAATTACCAAAATCAGCAAGTTTTATACTTTGCTAATCATAATTCAGATGTTTCATGTTTCATCTACCGTTAAGTATATACGTTCTCCTATTCAGAGTTTATTCTAATATTTCCTCGAATAATTTTACGATTTCACTGAGCGGGAAGAATGCAGGGGAAACGCGCGGCATCTGCCCCATCAGAGGTAATTCATCCCGAGAATTTGGTTAAGCAGGAGCGGGAGCATGAGGGGGTCCAGCGGCGCTCCATACATGGCTTTATTGCCACAGGTCCCGCCTGGTGCCTCCCGGGGCCTGGCCTGTGCCGTCTCCTTGTCTTAGCGGTCGTCACCCTTGCTGAGGCCGTCACCCTTGTTGTGTCTGTCACTCCTGTGACGCCTGTCACCCTTAGTTGTATCATCCGTCACCTCGGGTGGTACATCCAGACGCGTGTGCCTGTGGCATCCTCGGCACTGCAAAAGCCCACGGACCACTGACGGACCTTACCCTACCTTACGATGGTCCTGGAGGTCTTCTACCCCAGCAGCTGGGTCTGGCACATTACGTATATACCTCACGATGGTATCGGAGGTCTGTCCTCATAGCTCGGGAGCTGACCATGAGGCTATATCGTTTATCAGCTCAGTTAGGCTGATAAGAGTGTGCGGCCTCTGGGCCTGGCACATCTTGGCTGACTTAGTACACGTTGTTGGTACATGTCCAGACCCATGTTAAATTTCACCACAGAAGAGTTCCCAGTGTTTCCACTGAGACACACAGATAATGCATCACACATATCTAGGCATCGTAAGACGTTACTCTTTCGTCCCATTGCGGTCGCTACACCTTCCCACTTCAGAGGTAGCATCTTACAGAGTCTACCATACCTGTTGTGGCAGTAGAGGTTCATCTTCGAGGGCAGATTAGGGTCCGTACCTTCTAGGATTCTCCAAGCGTAAAGAATGAAATACCTCTCCGATCTGTGCAACGGTGAATACAGCCTCATTGATTTCAGTCGTTCCCAGTACTTCATCAGTTCTTTTACCGCGTCAATACAGGCCGTATCAAAGACCTTCGTACACATTCTAATTCTACAATCTTCCCCGCTTAGAAAGATGATGTTAGCACATGGCAATATTCTATTCGTGAGTGTTAGTGTCTTGAAGTGCGTTATCACCATTTTCGCCCTCCTCCTGGTCTTGAAGGTCCGCAAGATCCACTATCATCTCACTGGAAGAGGCAAGTGTTGCTTCGTTTTCTTCTCAGAACGTGAGGTCGTCACATATTACCACTCTGAGGTCGATGACATTGTTTAGCCAGCCAGCCAGCATAACAGTCATCCTATCATCACGCTAGTCATCCAGTCAGCCAGGTAATCATCCAATCAGCTAGTTAGTCATCCAGACATCATGCCACACAGCTGGCTAATCATCCATTTAGCTAGCTCGTCGTCCAGACATCATGTCATTCAGTCATCCATCCAGTTCACTAGTCATCCAGGCATCACGTCAGTCATCCAGCCAGCACGCTAGTCATCCAGGCATCACGTCAGTCATCCAGCCAGCAAGCTAGTCATCCAGGCATCACGTCAGTCATCCAGCCAGGACGCTAGTCATCCAGACATCACGTCAGTCCTCCAGCCAGCACGCTAGTCATCCACGCATCATGTCAGTCCTCCAGCCAGTATGCTAGTCATCCAGTCGTCACGCCAGTCAGCTAGCTCATCAGGAGTTCAGATTAACCAGGAGAGGTCGTCAACTGATGTCTGATGATTAAATGACTCCATAATGACTGATCCGCCTGATCCAGAGACGAAACCTCCGTCCCTGATAGGATCAAGAAGTCGAACTAATGTTAGGAACATTAACAAGCCCCATTAATACTAGGAGCATCACGAAGCCCCACTGAAATTTGGAGTATCAAGAAGCAACACGTAGCCCCACTAACATTACGAGGAAACAAAGGCCCCACTGATACTAGGAGCATCAAGAAGTCCCACTACTACTCGGGGCATGAAGGAGCCCCACTAACATCAGGAGCATTCTATGCTACGGGGACCTGGCAGCCACCATCTGGTTCAACAACACGCACTCGAAGTAATTTTACCATCATCTGCCAGACGTATGAATATTCCAAAACTTCTCAGTGTGAAAGAGGGAGAGGAAGAGTCGTCCTCTCCTAGGTGAGAGCCTTACCCCGCCGGGGGTGATGACGAAACGCCACACGTGCCTCCCACAGTCACAAGCCATCCCTGGCAACACCGACAGCATGGCAGACAAACTCGTACTTTGTGGAAGTGTCAATAAATCTGGCAGGAACGGCGGGCCATTATCATCACTGCCATCATTACCCTCCCATTATCTTTCTCAACGACGTCACAATCATAATGAAAGCCATCATCGTCCCCATTATCCATCTTCATTTACATCTTTTACCGTCCTGACCATCATTATCAGCAGAAGACTACTGCTCTCACCTCCCCCACACTCCTTCTACCTCCTCCTCCTCCTCCTCCCACGATCCCTTCCCGTCAGGAGAGGGATGCCTCCCCTCCTCCCAAGGCGGACACCGTCCAGCAAGACCGACCAGGGTCGGGTGTCGTGGGTGGGTGGAAGGAGGAAGATGAGGACATCGCTGGCTGGTGCCAGGTCAGTGGAGGTCACCCCTTCTCTACCACTCCACCAGGAGGTAGTTTAATTAATGACTTGGTTTACCAGGCCACATGCTAGGGTGGAGGTAAGACTTCATAGGCACTGAACAAGCTGTAGTGTATACTGGTGAAAATGTGGCAAGTGAAAGACATGGGCTGAGGGGCTCTTGGACTCAGTAACTAGATACAAGCACAGTACAGGATGGGGATATATATATATATATATATATATATATATATATATATATATATATATATATATATATATATATATATATATATATATATATATATAACTGCAAAGCGGTAGGAGTGGGTGGGATTGCAGGTGAGTTTCTCAGTGTAAGGAGAGGTAGATTATGTGTGGCCCAGGTATTGACTTTGAAGATTTTGTGTGAGAAATACTTGGAGAAAGACAGTGGGCTGCATGCGACATTTATGGATCGGGATAAAAGCATGTGACAGGGCTGACATAGAGGCTTTGTGAGAAGGACGACAAATATATGAGGAGAATCGACAATGACTAAATGTTATGAGAATATTTTACCAAGAGTTGAAAGACTAGAAGGTGGTTGGTTCATGGTGAAGGTGGGTTCGCGTCCAGGATGAGTGATGTCACGATGGTTGTTGATCTGGTAATGGACGAGGTGGTAAGGGAGGTGATACAAGAGTCTGAGAGCAAATGGCAAGTTCTACTCTCATGCTGGAGCCCGGGGAAAGAGAATGGTGGTAGACGAGAGAGAATAACTCTAAATGCTAGTGTTTGAGGTGGAGAGAGAGTGTGTGAAAAGGGAGATGTGAGAGGAAGTGAGAACAAAAGTAAGGTGATAAGGTGCAGCAGGGGGATGACACAGGAGGGTTTGAGTGAAAGTTTGAATGGGGAGGACGTGGAGAAAGTGGAGTGCTTTAGGTACCTGGGAGTGGACGTGGCAGCAAGTGGAAACAAGAGGGCTGAGATGAGTCATGAGGTGGGAGAGGGGGGGGGGCTAAGGTCTCGTATGCATTAAGAAGTGTGTGGAAGGAGAAATAAATGTCTGTTAAAGCACAGTTGGTTATGTCTGAAGGTATAGTATTCCCAACGGTGTTATAAGAATGTTGGGCCTTGAACGCAACGTGTTGAAAATGAAACGCTTGAGGACTGGGGTGAGGTGTGCAATGATCGCTGCAAGAATGACAATGTAAGAAAGAGGAGTGGTAGTGGTAGTAGGTGCAGCCTGATTGCGAAAGCTGAACAGGGTCTGCTGAAATGGTTCAGACATATGGAGAGGATGAGCGAAGAAAGACTAAAAGGATATACGAGTCTCAAGTGGAGGGAGGAAGGTGGAGGAGAAGACTAAGAGGAAGGAAGGGTGGATTGATGGAGGATCTGGCGTGACGATATCTGAACACTGAGGAGGGTAAGAACGTCTGCTCCTTGCCAACATTAAGTTCCTTTTTTGAAAGTTCAATAACGCATAAGTATGTTTAGCCTTAAGCACGACGTTACGAACCCTTGTGCACGACGTTATGGCCCTTGGGTATCATGAGCTGGCCATGGGGGATGCGTTCCTTTAGCAAGAGGCTGGAGCACCTCCCAGTAGCTGGAATATTCCTCCGGCAGTAAGCAGGAGCACATACCCCCCCTGGCTGGAATGCTCCTTCTGCATCAGGTGGGAGCAACTGTCCCGTGGCCAAGGTGTTCCTCCTGCAGCAGGCTAGAGCATCTGCCCCATGGACAGAGGGTTTCTCCTGCAACAGACCACAGCACCTGTTCCGTGGTTAGGGCGTTCCTCCTGCAGTAAGTAGGAGCACCTGCCACGTGGTTGGGGGTGTTCCTCCTCCTGCAGAAGGGCGGCGTGACCTGGATGGACGCTGGAGGTAACGTGTGTGGGTGACACCTCCGGCACCTGGCTTTTACCCTGCCCAGCCCCCCCTCCCCACCACCCACATCCTCCTGGATCTAGGACAACACCGGCATTGCTCTCTCTCTCTCTCTCTCTCTCTCTCTCTCTCTCTCTCTCTCTCTCTCTCTCTCTCTCTCTCTCTCTCTCTCTCTCTGCCACATAGCGTCATAGTCAAGGCCGATACTGGCCCGAACAACTTTACAAAAACAAGCAAAAATATCGGAATACGAGAGAGAGAGAGAGAGAGAGAGAGAGAGAGAGAGAGAGAGAGAGAGAGAGAGAGAGAGAGAGAGAGAGAGAACTATGGCTATGCCCCTGGCAGGGAAGGGCTGGAAAGATTTCAAGCCGGGAGCTCCAGAGATGAGGAGGATCTTCTGGAGACGATGAGGGAGAAGGAATGAGGAGGACAGAGCGGCAGGAGACGTGGGGGAGAGAGAGAGACGAAGGCGCTACCAACACAGCTATGAGAAAGAAACAAACGGGGCCCCAGCAGCGGCCCCAGAGGCAGGTTGCAGGGAGGGAAGGCCATGGGACGGGCCGGGAAGGAGGTGGGGGGACGGCTGGGGAGGAGATGTGACAACGGTACATGGAGCCCACGGTGTGACGCCCAGCACCAGCGTAACGCTGCGTAAGTCCCTCCCTCCTGCTGGACGCATCGACACCCACAACCGTCACGACACCGGCGGGTCGTGTCCACCACTGCCTGGTGGAGGGAGGGGCAGGCTACAGGTGGACACAGGCTACAGAACAACACGTTTACCCTCATACAACCAACACCAAGGTCGTTAGTTATACTCTGGTGGGAGGTGAGGACCAGTCCCAAGGTGAGGACCAGGCCCAGGGTGAGGACCTGGCCCAAGGTGAGGACCAGTCCCAAGGTGAGGACCAGTCCCAGGGTGAGGACCAGGCCCAGGGTGAGGACCTGGCCCAAGGTGAGGACCAGGCCCTGGGTGAGGACCAGTCCCAGGGTGAGGACCAGGCCCAGGGTGAGGACCTGGCCCAAGGTGAGGACCAGGCCCAGGGTGAGGACCTGGCCAAGGGTGAGGACCAGTCCCAAGGTGAGGACCAGGCCCAGGGTGAGGACCTGGCCCAAGGTGAGGACCAGGCCCAGGGTGAGGACCAGTCCCAAGGTGAGGACCAGTCCCAAGGTGAGGACCAGTCCCAGGGTGAGGACCAGGCCCAGGGTGAGGACCTGGCCCAAGGTGAGGACCAGGCCCAGGGTGAGGACCTGGCCCAAGGTGAGGACCAGTCCCAGGGTGAGGACCAGTCCCAGGGTGAGGACCAGTCCCAGGGTGAGGACCAGGCCCAGGGTGAGGACCTGGCCCAAGGTGAGGACCAGTCCCAGGGTGAGGACCTGGCCCAAGGTGAGGACCTGGCCCAGGGTGAGAACCTGGCCAAGGGTGAGGACCAGGCCCAGGGTGAGGACCTGGCCCAAGGTGAGGACCAGGCCCAGGGTGAGGACCTGGCCCAAGGTGAGGACCTGGCCCAGGGTGAGGACCAGGCCCAGGGTAAGAACCTGGCCAAGGGTGAGAACCTCGCCCAGGGTGGGAGTATATGGGAAGGAAGGACAGGTAACAGGAGACCTGATGGCCCATGACGAGGTTATCTGGTGAAGGAAGGTAACGTCAAATGTCTTCCCTACAATCACAAGACACAGTAAAGTGAGACACGTCCCCACCTACCACTCTAATCTCTTTTTATGTTAGCTGAGACGGCGTGGGCAGCTGAGGCCCTAATCAAGGCCATACCATTAACGCTATATATATATATATATATATATATATATATATATATATATATATATATATATATATATATATATATCCTAGCCTAAACCAGGTTCCCATTTTATCGACCAACCCGTAGGGGTGGATGAACAGCTGGGTTGACTGTGGACTGACTGGCGTAACCAGAATTCGAACGTATGCCCTCAACCCTGGTCGACCCGTGAATGCGTCACGGTCAGGAACGCTAACCGCTATACCATGGGGGTCCATTAATCACTGAACTCCCAAGACCGCTTCTATGGGGATACTGAACTTATGGATTGGAAACTTCACTTCAAGTACTATTGCAGGGGTTATTTCGTGAGGAGGAAGCTGAATGCTTCGCCAGGAAGTCGTAATTTCGTAATCACGAAATCTAAGTGAACACATTTCCTTCGTAAAGACTGAGATCATTAAAGTATTTGTCGAGACGTTATTCGAAAGGATGTCCCTCATAGCGTCACTTGTGGTGGTTGTTTATATCACTGTCCAGCAACTATACAGCTGAAGCAATTTTTGTTGACCTTATCATCACATGTTATTCCTCTCACATCAGTATCGTCATCCATGGTTGACGAATTACTCTCTAGTATGAAGAAACTGGCGCGCGTTGTGTCCTCCGAAATACCTGTATAGTGAAAATGTCTACTGAATCCCTTTCAAAGTCGGAGATTATCATAGAAAAACAATGCTCTGTTTCCTCACGGGTTTTATCTCTGAGTGACGGGATTAGTTTTGTTGGTCTGTTTTGTATTCGCTCTATTTATCCTTCTTCATCTTCCTAGACGTGTGGGGGGGACCTGGAGTGACCTGCATATTCTGAAGTAAGGTCTGACCAGAGCGTCACAGTGAGTGATCATCATAACCCAGGTATTATAATGTGTGATTCTGATAAATGAAAACGTACTATTTCGTTAGTTCTATTACGTGTAGCGAGGGTGTGAGAGCCGCCAATGAGGGGTGAGCACCTCGCAGACAGACTCCTGCTCTAGTGGAGCAGCAGCAGCAGCGGCGGCGGCGGTAGTAGTAGTAGTAGTGAGGGTGGGCGGCAGTATAGAGACTGGGAGGGGCGGGTGGTCAGGAGGGGCGAGCCTCCCTCCGCTCGACCAGTGTCCAGTACGCTAGGATCCGTCCCTGCTCTTCACCCCACTCCCCAGCCCACCTCCCACGGTCTTCCCTACCTCTTCCACCCACCCACCCACACACCCACACACACACACACACACACATCACCCACCCACCCACCCACCCACCCACCCACCCACACACACACACACACACACACACACACACACACACACACACACCAACCCACCCACCCACACACATATACATACCCACCCACCCACACACACAGCTAAAAACACACCTTACATACAAACACGCACACAAACTACTCCATTTCCCAGAGGCCCGGCGCGCGCGTCGCATGCTTCTTATCATCTATCGGGAAGTGTGAGAGCGGGAGAGGTGTGGGAGGGAGTGGGGGCGGGGCAGTGGTCATCGGGGGGTGGGTGGTGGTGGTGAAGGTGGGTCGCCAGGAGGGCGGTGGTGGTGTGTTGGCAGCCAGCCAGACCCACCGCCAGCCACCCCACCACGCGCTGCCCTGGCCACTCTATACCCCTCCCTCCCTCCCTCCTTTGCCCCTCCCTCCCTCCTCTGCCCCTCCCTCCCTCCCTCATACAATACCCACCTCTCCTCTATACCCTCCTGTATTTTTTCCCCTCCAGCATACCCTCCTTTCTGGCCAACGTACCTTCACCCTTCCATACCCTCCCTGCGTCCATCTCAGGCCCTTCCCTCCCACCCTCTCTTCCATCACACGTCCCTCCCACTCTCTCTCTCTCTCCCTCACTAGAGCCTCGTATTCACAACCCTTGCAGCACTTACTGCTCTTCTAATAACCTCAAACGACTTAACAACTAATGCACGTCAGAGGTCCTTGAATAACCCTGGCGAGTACGTGTGCAAGACCATGCCCCCACACAGCCACACAAGAAGACCTGCAGCTCTGCCCTCCTCAGGGTGCAACACTGTGTCTCACATTTAACGTGCGATTCAATGTCTTCCTAAAGGCAATCCCAGAGAGTCCCAGTGTTGGTCATGTCGATGACAGTCACCCACACACCAACACCTATCGTAGGATACAAGCTATTCTTAGCTCCACACGTCTCCACACGGCCTGTGACAGCCTTGGCCTTATTATTCCTATTAGGAACGCCACTGTGCTCAGCAGATGAATTGGTCATTGGACAAGAAGACTACGAAAGAAAGTTGAAGACATGGCAATCCTACAGAGATTAGGTTCTTCCTTGATACATCTCGGCGCCATAAACTAAATCGACACAGTCCAGACCGACTAATTACCATGCTAACGTTAGAACTGATGAGATCATGTACGCAGACTACGTTCACTCCGTGACAGATAACCATACACGACCACCACCACCACCTCTGGTCCTTCATAAGAGTATGGATACTGACGCTGTTGAAGAGACGCTGTTGAAGAAGAAAAAAAAGAGTGCAAAATGAAGTCTTGAGTATCATACGTGCCTATTCCAAGGCCACGGAAATACTTAATATGCCTTGCAATAGTCTTCGGGAGGGTATCCTACCCTCACAACCCGGACTGCTGGACCCAAGCTGCTGGATTGGGTCGTTGATCGACCAAGCTGTTGGAAGCAGCACGGTCCACGGAGAGAACTGTGTATACCAAACGTGGAAGATAAAAACACTTGGAATCCATCTCATGAGAGGACCGAATCTTCCATGTAGCAACGCAGATAATGTGGTCTCCTCAGACCGGTGGGAGCAGTCACGCCAGTCAGCCACTAAATCTTCATGAATCCAAATGACACATGGAAATACCTGGATTGACACCAGTGGTGCAACATCAGAGAGCAACAGCACTTGCCGCCACGCTGGCAGGTACCCACCTCCCTTGTACATCACAGTACACACCTATCCACACAAGGAGCTGATCACACACACACACACACACACACACACACACACACACACACACACACACACACACAACACACACGCACACACAATCCTCACCTTTAACACGTTGCCAAAACCAGTGCTCTTGAACACACACACACACACACACACACACACACACACACACACACACACACACACACACACACACACACACTATCCAGACTGAAAAACGACTCAGCACAGGGCGCCCAGGTCCCAGACTGACAGCTCTCTCAACTCTGCCACTGGAAGGGCTGGAACTGCCGCCAGTGTAAACTCAGCCAAGTGGTATTAGCGATGAAAAATAGAAGTGAAAATGAACCTGGAAAATCTTTAGAGTCGATCCAGATCTTCAAGTAACGTGGTGAAAATCAAGGAAAATATGGGTGTTGAACGTAGTGTGGAGGAAAGTAGACCCTAGTTTATGTTTACTTCGTACAGCGGATTTTGCGTCACTCGGTAACCCTTTACGCACGACGGTACGATCATTGGGTACGTTGATCTGGCCTATGACCTCGTCTTTAAATGGTCAGGTTAAAGGCCACGCCATCACACCCAAAGATCACACCGTTGAGCTCAAGAATCGTACCGTCATGTTCCAAGGTCGTCATCGTGCTTAAGGATGGTACCGTCGTGCTCAAGGATCGTACCATCTTGCTTAAGGATCGTACCGTCGTGCTCAAGGATCGTACCGTCGGGCTCAAGGATCGCACCGTCGTTCTCAAGGACCGTACCGTCGGGCTCAAGGATCGTACCGTCGTGCTCAAGGATCGTACCGTCGTGTTCAAGGGTCGTACCGTCGGGGTCAAGGATCGTACCGTCGTGTTCAAGGATCGTACCGTCGTGTTCAAGGATCGCACAGTCGTGTTCAAGGGTCGTACCGTCGTGCTCGAAGATCGCATCGTCATGTTCCAGAGTCGTATCCTCGTGCTCAAGGGTCGTACCATCATGCTCAAGAGGTCAGACACCTGCTAATCTACGAACGACAACATGGAATTCATCATGAAGCACCAAAGCTTTAACCTCCCTACTAATCGACCTATCCGGAACCACGTGGGACGCATATGAACAAAACAGAACGAAAAAGAACGTATGATCCACGTCCAGCATTGAAAACACATTGAAATATAAACACATCAAAAACAAATAAACCTTATTCACGGATAAAAACTTGGAAGCTCCTACTGAATCACTTCGAACTGCAACGAACCGATCCTAGTCTCGAACCGTCGGTTCAATCTCTGTGAACGAATCATCCAAAACAAGACGAAAAACAAGTGAAGGATGAGATCAAGCGTTCTCCAGACACTGATCTGAATCAATATGGATGTGAAGAGACGATGAATCAGCGACCCACTCTCATCTGAAGCAGTGATGAATGAGCAACAACAGTACCATGAATATTAATGATGAATAAGTGAATTTAGTGGACACAGGTGGTGAATGAATTAACAGTGCCATTCATACTGAAGGTTAAGCAGCGCAGAAGAAGGACCCTGGAGACAGGAGCTGACACCAGGCTCCCGGGTCCTGACCAGACCAATCCTGAGAGACATTCCCAGTGCTCTGCTGGTCACATACTGGAAAGGTGAATTTACTCAGAACTTGAAACACGCTGGAAATTTACTGAAGTACATTGACTGCGATGGTAAAACCCCTGAGCACGACGGGACAACCCTTAAGCACGACGGCACGACCCTTGACCACGACGGTACGACCCTTGACCACGACGGCATGACTCTTGAGCACGACGGTACGACCCTTGACCACGATGGTATGACCCTTGACCACGACGTTACGACCCTTGACCACGACGGTATGACCCTTGACCACGACGGTACGACCCTTGACCACGACGGTATGACCCTTGACCACGACGGTACGACCCTTGACCATGACCCTTGACCACGACGATACGACCCTTGACCACGACGATACAACCCTTGAGCACGTCGCCCTTAAAATGACTTCTCCTTTGACCCTAAGGGTCGTACGATCATCTCCAAGGTCGTACCGCCGTAGTCAAGGGTCGTACCGCTGAGTCCGTGCGTCTTAGCGTCGTGCTCAAAGGTTTCATCACCTCTGTTGCTCTAGAACAGTGTGAAGTTCTGCTCTGTATCATGTCTGCCATCATCTCTAAACCCACTTTCCCGCAGTGTCAGTAAAAGTTGATAACGTTTGACCCACTGTAACAAGATCGTATTCGGTTCCAGCCATTTCATCTGAAGGCACTGGAATCTTCACGTCCAGAAGACACCACATGAGTAACGTCACTGTGTGAGCAATAGATGCGTCAACTGCTTGCAAGTATTTGGGCTGGCTCTCCCCTTGCCCACCAGCCGTCAGTCCGCCTCATCAACTCCCCTGCTATTCAACCCTCCTTTTCCGACGGCCGTTCTGATGCGACTTTCTCCTTGGACTGCAGGAATTATTTCGGTCACTGCTCTCCTTAACTGCCCACTCCCGAAGACCTGGCTACGCCGCACAGGATCAGATACTTCTTCCCAGGTCCAGTTCAATCTTGAGTACTCTTCCACATCCTCCTCTGCATGTTCAGACCTCGAGCACCCACAGCATCTTTCACTCTATCCTTTTACCATCTGTTTTCCCCTTCTCCTTGTTCCCTTCACTTCCGACGTGCAAATCCTCTCAGACAGCTTCTCCTCGCTCATTCTCTCCACACGTACTACAAAACATTTCAGCAAACCTTCAACTCTCTCATACTTACTATTCCCCATCCAATCATTTGTTCTTCAATCAACCCTTCTCACACCACATATTGTCCTTAAAGAGTTCATTTCCAACACATCCATCCTCTCTTATACTACTTTATCTAAAAAGCCCACGCCTCGCATCCATACAACACCGTCGGGTCTCCCATGCCATCAAACATACCCACCTTGGCCCTGGCAGACACAAGGCCCTGGCAGACATACTTTTCACACACTCACACTGCGCCCAGAACGTTGACCTCCTCATCCAAATGTGACTTAATTCATCTCCCATGGTTACATCCACGGCCATGTACACTCCCAGGTATCTAAATTACTCCACTTTCAGTAGGTTCTCTCCATTCAAACTTTTATTTCAACCGCCTTCCCCTTCCCCTGCTAACCTTAATAACGTAAATTGTAATCACACTAAATTTTCTGCTTTCACTCACTCCCCCAAATGAGGAAACCATATTCTACAGATTTTTACACGTATCTACCACCACACATGCGTCATCAGCAAACAGCGACTGACTCACTTTTCTCTATATCTAGACCCTTGCATTCACCCGCTGAATCAATCCATCCTCATATATACCCAAGTAGAAGACCCATCTTCACCTCACCCCACTCACCCGTCTCTTTCCCTACGAAAACAGACGACTTATTTTCTTAATATGAACTATTCAAAGATCTTTCCTCCCACACCATATGTTCGTAACACCTTCCTACTGACTTCCTGCTGTTGTCTTTTCCACATCTCGCAATCAGTCAAACTACTTCCCTGCAGATAGCGCCCGTTCATCTTCCTTCTCTCTTTCACAAGCACCCTGACCCTCTCATCCCAACATTCACCAACCTCTCTCAAACGTCCTCATCCCATCTTCCGCAACCCACACACTTCGCTCGCACAAGTAATCAATACTTCCTCAAATACCTTCTAATCCTCGCCCGCTCCCATAATTTTGTTCGCTCTCACCTTATGCCATTCTGCACACAATGTCTCTTAGTATCTTTTCACATAAGCCAGGTTCTTTTCCAAGTTCACTCACTTTCACTATCCTTTAACAACCCGTCATTTTCTCTTTTCCCTAAAGCTTTACCACAATAAACGTTCACACTCCTTCCTACCTACCATGAAGTGATCAGCCATCCTATCAGTTGCCCCTCTCAGCGCAATCACATCCAACAGTCTCTCCTTTGTACGCCTATCAGTTAGTACACACACACACACATACACACACACACACACACACACACACACACACACACACACACACACAGATATATATATATATATATATATATATATATATATATATATATATATATATATATATATATATATATATATTTTTTTTTTTTTTTTTTTTGCTTTGTCGCTGTCTCCCGCGTTTGCGAGGTAGCGCAAGGAAACAGACGAAAGAAATGGCCCAACCCACCCCCATACACATGTATATACATACGTCCACACACACACACACACATATATATATATATATATATATATATATATATATATATATATATATATATATATATATATATATATATATATATATATGTATATATATGTACAAAGCTTCAACTTTGTGATAGGTTTGGTCCTGTAATCTGTTTGATGATATTAAATTTTTACATCTCAGCTGTTCTGGTATAACTTGGAGACTCGGTCCAGTTCTCTTTCTTTTCCTGTGTCAACAGAGGAAATTCATAATCTTCCTTGTATAGGAAGTTTTCCCCAATGCTTTTAACAGCATCTATGCTTTTCAGTAAGTATAATTTACAGCCTCCGTCCAGTGTGTTAGACCAGTATGCATGCAGAGCACCACGTCCTCCAGCACTCCACATGTGTGTGTGTGTATCATGACACATCATGATGATGGCACGTTTGCCACTCTGTTAAGCGGACGGTGAACGTCCCTGGTACACAGTCTTCACCACCCACTCTCCTCCAGCCTTCACACACACGACCTCAGTACACAGCAAAATGCCCAGCACCAACAGTGTAAGTGACTCGACCCTGGTTATCACCAGTGCTCCCTCTCTGGGACAGTCCATTGCTCTGCACTTCTGAGAATACAGTCACTCACTTGGAGATCAACATCGACTTGTGTTCGTGTCTATAATACTAAGACTTCCAGTACTTTTCTCAGTCGGTATTTGAGTTACTTTTCTATTCGCTTCTCTTCGTCTGGTCGTTGTATTTTTGTTTTTTTTTTCCTCCGCCTTAGGCAGTGAAAGTCAGGCACAGCTGACTGACCCTTCGAGGAAACATTCTTGTAACTCGGACGAGGGAGGGTGGGTAGGCAACATGGCTGACGTGCCTACCATCACACTCGCATCGTGTGTGTGTGTGTGTGTGTGTGTGTGTGTGTGTGTGTGTGTTACCGGACACCGCCTGCCTGAGAGTGAAGAGTTACCTGTGGCGAGGCTGCATCATCGTCTGTTTACGAAAGGGATCACAGTCTTCATCGAACAAATCATCACTCCAAAATCCATCGTTACCCTGCTATTGGAAGCAGCGCAGCCCTGGAGCTAGAAAAAGGGTCCTGGGGTATTGATAAATGAGTGTCTCAAGTACTGTTAATAATGCAAGGGAGGTAAAGACCGCACCAGCAGGGACTTCTTGAACGGACTTACAACACGAAAATACTCAACCTCTTTGACACAACCGTCCACAACTATGACACAATCGTCCACAACTTTGACAAAGACATCCACAACTTTGATACAGACGTCAACAATTTTCACACAGACGTCGACAATTTTGACACAGACGTCAACAACTTTGACAAAGACATCCACAACTTTGATACAGACGTCAACAATTTTCACACAGACGTCGACAACTTTGACACAGACGTCAACAACTTGAGTCCAACACCTCCATCATGACACGAACCCCAAAACATGGATGAAACCGTGGCTAAGCCATCATGGACCCAGGAACCAAAGTCACGACCTCACGGACATAATTCAAGGACCACCATGACATTGGTCCTTAGAAAACGTTACTGGCCGTTTTTTGAAAACATCTAAAGACCCATTTCTATCATTCTATTTCTATTTCAATTAAAAACACCTGCAGCAACGGATCTACGCAGTCGCAATCACGGCCAAGTGGTTTCTAGATATCAACAACCGACATTTACGAGGAACTATGAACATACTGCAGTCATCCACGTACAGATCCTTCCAGGTAATGAAGGACGAAGTGCGTAATATAATCATCCCTAGACGGACCTCCCCGGGTAATCCACGGACTGTGTACTAAGGTCATCTAAGGACAGATCTCTCTGGTGACCAAGGACACACTACAACGAACCACTACGGACGGGCTTCAACGTGTAGTCACGAAGGAAACGTCACAAAACATCTACGGAACAACTGCTAAGTGTAACCTGAAGATGTGGTGTGTGTGTGTGGAAGTGGGGGCATGTTAAGCTGCCTGAGGAACACACGACACACCTCCCAGATCACGTACCTCCCACTCCAAACACCTCCCACACCACGTACCTCCCACTCCAAACACCTCCCACACCACGTACCTCCCACTCTGAACACCTCCCACACCACACACCTCTCACACCACATACTTCCCAACCATACACCTCTCATATCACACATCTCCCACGGTATGTACCTCCCACACAACTAATCCACACTACACACGTCCCACACCTCATAACTTCCACACCACATATCACCCACTCAACACACACCTCCCACCCCACACACCTTATTCACTGCATACCTCCCACACCATATACTGCCCACACTAGATACAGGGCGAAAGATGGTCTACACATCAGAGACTTTAATTAAAGTAAGAAGTGATCCTTCACACCGGTTCGGATCATATAAAGCCTGCCTACGGGTAGGGAAGGGTGGGCCCTCAGGAGAGAGAGGGGCTCCATCAGTGCCTGCTGAGGCGGGAGGAGCTCCAGCAGTGCCCAGTGGGGCGAGAGGGGCTCCAGCAGTGACCAATGGGGCGGGTGGGTTTTTAGCAGTGCCTTGTGGGGCGGGAGGGGCTCCAGCAGTGCCTGGTGGGGCAGGAGAAGAAGGTCAGGCAGGAGCACCTGTAGCCCGGCACACTGGCCACACTCACTCCCGCTACACACACACACACACACACACACATTGCCCCCGCCTACACTCCCCGCGGCAGATGGACGAGCGGGCGCGGGCGGCCGGCGGAGGGCGTGCCCGCGTCTCGTAAACCAGGCTTTATGAGGCGGCGCGGGCGGCCGGCCTCACGAGTGCTCCACTATCGCCGTCAGCATCACCAGCGGTCACTCCCGCAGCCATACACCACGCACCACGCCCACACACCGCCCTCATCCGCGCCCACGCTACACATGCCCTCACCAGCCCTGCCCCAGAGGCGGTAGACCACCACCACATGAGCTTCGGAAACCCATGCGTACGGTGCCATTACATGACCCACGCCTGCACCACATACACCCACTCTCTCACACCGCACGACCCATGATTATGTATACGATACCCATACAACTCGTGCACTTACGACTCACAACTAAACCAATAACCATCCACAACTCATGCCTGTTAAGCTCATGTATTCTTTACCCACGCCCACACAGTTCGCGTCCGCACGACCCATATCCACACAAACTAAGCCCACGCCCGCACGGCTCATGCCCATAAAATCCAGCCTATATAGCCCCTGCCCACACATCTAACGCCCACACAACCCACGCCTTCGCCCATATAACCCCCACCCACACAACCCACGCCCACGTAACCCACACCTACACAGCCCACGCCCACACAGCCCAGGTCAACAATACACCACACCACAGGATTTCCCTTCACGCCTGCAGCAGTGTGGCCAATCTAAGAGATAACTCCCTCACCTGCATATCATTAACCTCCTGAGCACAACGGCACGACCCTTGTGCACGGCGGTACGACCCTACAGCGAAACCGGTGCGACCCTTTGGTTTGATGAAATAGCCTTTGACCTGACCTTTGTGGGTCAGGACAAAGGGCAGACCACCATAACCAAGGATTGTACTCAAGCACATGAGAATGAGCCAGGCAAAGGACCCTGCTCGCCTGGGGATTCGATCCAATCACGGAGGCAAAGGTTCCAACCAACAAGCAGCAGCAGCAGCAGCAGCAGGAAGGATATGAACCATTAATCCACGGCGAGACGAGGACTCAAAATATTGTCTCGGAACAAGTGGTGAACCGAAGATATAATGACAAATGTCCTAAACTGAAGCAGCGAGACCAGGATTCGAGCCAGTGTCTCGCACTGATGATTTGAAACACCGACTGATGAAGATTTCGAATGACCGTTGTGTTTGAAGATGGTGTTTAGAAGAATATAAATTCTTGCTTGATTTTGAGGACGTGGCTGTAATTCCATGGGGTCCCGAACGTATGGTTCCTCTAAGTTCATTTATTGCTATCTCTTCGAGTGTGTTAAACATCTTGTCATCAATACCATAGCTACGATTCTAGTTTATTTTGCCTTGTATTACTGCTCGCCGTTTCCCGCCTTAGCGAGGTAGTAGCGCTCGGAACGGACGACGAAGCCTTAGTTGCCCATATCCACTCTCAACGCATCACGTGTAATGCACAGTGACCAGAGCCAACAATCCACAGTCAAGACCCACAAAACCATCCCGTGCTTTACCCTGACGTCACAAAGTACTCCCTAATGACCCAGTCAACCCATGAACCGTCCACTGCTTCGTGCATGTCCTTGTGTATACCTTCAAAGACTGCAGATGTAATCAGAGATAATCGTGTGAGTGTGAGGGGACTCCACGAAACATGAATAACATGTGTACATCTTTAACTCGTACTGGAGACCTGGAACGGATAATGATTCACCTCGGGGCATCAGGGATTCGAAACCCGTTCCTACCTGGATGATTCGATTCCCGTTCCTGTGGTTAGCGTACAGGCCCGCTACTCGGTAGGACCGGGCTTCGAACCCTCGGCTCCCAGAGCTCAAGCGTCACCATGAATAACATATATCCACATAGCTGCAAAAGACGACGGTCCATTAGACGTATGGATGGAATACTCGTGAGTAGACTAAGAGATGGTGATATTATCGACGGAGGAGGAGAGTATATCATTGTTCCCCCGAGTTAGAGGAAGTGTAAACATGTTAGTCTCTCCCCAACCCTCCTCCCTCCCCGACACGCCAATAGAGCCAGTAACAAGACAAGGCGAGCGTGTGATGGAGGAAATAACCCGGTTTAATGAGGAGAGATCAGAGGTGATGCAGGAAATGGAAATGAAAGAAAAGTGCCGGCAGCCATGATTATAAAAATGACACGACCGAAACAAACAAGTCGAGGATGAGTCGAGTAACGTGAATGAACAATGAGAATCGGAGAAAATACAAGTACACCAAAACAAAAGAAAATGGGAAAACGGAGGGATGACATAACAGAAAACCTGGTAATGATAACGATGGACGACACGAACCGAAGTACAAGTGATGGAGGAGTTTGGGACCCCCAATATGGTGTAGGTAGTGTGCCTGGGCCACGGACTGGCAGGGAAGATGTGTAGCCTTCCATACTAGACGCGTCCAGGAAGCTGCCAGACGCACGGTGACTAACCCTCACCATATACAGGTGCCAATAATTCATACATTTCCTCGGCAGGGTAGCAATTGCTGGGGCGATGATTTTCAGGAAAAGAGATGAAAAAGATCGGTGTTTCAACGGCAAGGTTGCGTCGGGATAATGGGAGTTGCAAAAACGAGAAAAAAAAAAAAGGAGGAAAGAGCAGAGGTGGGCCCGGAGGGTCTGTATCTGCTAGTCCATCATAATCAGAAGTTTAGTCTTCAAAACGCCGGATAAAAGATCGTTGTTTTTCAAGTCAAATCATGTTTGGGGGAAAGTTTCTACCAACATGAGAGGTCTCGTTCTGAGAATCCGTAAATGTGTGAACTGACTTCTTGCCGGACCACACCCAACGTGATAGAGAATTGGAAATAGCATAATTGCTGAGATCCGGCCTGTAGTCCAGGAAAAACACTACGTAAAAGGGAGTTCTTAAGGCGATGATACAATTTCGCCTAGAGCGAGCTGCGGCCTCCCACAACCTAACTGGGCGGAGGAAGAGGAACAACACAATAGCCTGGTACCCCACGGAGACGACCTCCCAAACCATCATATGATATACGTGAGGAAAGATACGGGGCCGTGTCATACATGGGGATAAAAATTATCTTGAACTGGATTCTTTCAAACGAGTTCTTCATAAGAGGAAAGCGTAATCATTTTGACATTCATGACCTGACACTAACACTGTCAGAGAAACAGAGACAAGCAGGAATGACACATCCACCATACCACACGACACCACACCACACTCATCACACCACACTCACCACACCAAGCCACGCCACACTACACTCGCCAGACCACGCCACACTCACCACACCACATCACACTCACCACACCACACTCTCTACATCACAACACACTCACCAGACCACGCCACACTCATCACACAACATCACACTCACTACATCACACCACACTCACCAGACCACGCCACACTCACCACACCACATCACACTCACTACATGACACCACACTCACTACATCACACCACACTCACTACACCACACCACACTCGCTAGACCAAGCCACATTCACCACACCACATCACACTCACTACATCACATCACATTCACTACATCACACCACACTCACTACATCACACCACACTCACCACACCACATCACAGTCACTACATGATACCACACTCACTACATCACACCACACTCACTACACCACACCACACTCGCTAGACCAAGCCACATTCACCACACCACATCACACTCACTACATCACATCACATTCACTACATCACATCACATTCACTACATCACACCACACTCACTACATCACACCACACTCACCACACCACATCACAGTCACTACATGACACCACACTCACTACATCACACCACACTCACTACACCACACCACACTCACTAGACCAAGCCACATTCACCACACCACATCACACTCACTACATCACATCACATTCACTACATCACACCACACTCACCAGACCACGCCACACTCACCACACCACATCACACTCACTACATGACACCACACTCACTACATCACACCACACTCACTACATCACACCACACTCACTGCACCACACCACACTCTCTAGACCAAGCCACATTCACCACACCACATCACACTCACTACATCACATCACATTCACTACATCACACCACACTCACTACATCACACAACAGAGTGAATAAAGAGCCATAAAAGGTAAATGAGGTTTAAAATGTTAATGCAACGATTCGAAAAAACCTTCTAAGTAAGTCCTTAAGTCTTAAATAGAAGGAAATCCTGAGACACAAATGACACATGTTCCCCAAAAGAAAATGTAGCTCTTGGGAAAAACACAAATAGATGGTCGTAGAAAACCAGGCAGTGACCGCTTACCATCAAGGAGTAACCATGAAAAATAAAAAGCCTCCATAGACATAAAATTACCCTCGATAACCAAAGAAATCAGCCCTGAAAATCAAACGTAAATCTCCTAGATAAAAGGGCGACATCGAATATACAAAAAGCAGCGTTTGAAAATAGTACTGACCTCAAGACGAAGAGCGGCCGCTGAAATATGACGTTATGTTGACCCCTGCTGAAGACACGTCGGCCCCTGACACCCATACTGGAAGTACCTGATGTTGACAACAACAACATCTCTGGTCGGTTGTTACTGGGTTTCATTTGCACCTTCCAGCCGGGATGTGGCTCCAGCAAGGAGCCATGTTGGTCAGGGGTCAGGTCTTCCAGTATCTCCCAATTGTATATGGTGTAGCAAAATGGTGGTAGCGGGCGTAGTAGGTGGTAGGAAGGATACTGGTAGGGATGGCGGTAGATGGGATTGTAGGTGGTAGGATGGATAGTGGTAGCATGGTCGATGATGGGAAGGATGGAGGTAGTGGCAGGAATAGTGGTAGTGGCAGGGATGGTGGTAATGGCAGGGATGGGATTAGTGGCAGGGATGGTGGTAGTGGCAGGGATGGTGGTAGTGGCAGGGATGGTGGTAGTGGCAGGGATGGTGGTAGTGGCAGGGATGGTGGTAGTGGCAGGGATGGTGGTAGTGGGAGGGTTGGTGGTAGTGGGAGCGATGGTGGTAGTGGCAGGGATGGTGGTAATGGCAGGGATGGGATTAGTGGCAGGGATGGTGGTAGTGGCAGGGATGGTGGTAGTGGCAGGGATGGTGGTAGTGGCAGGGATGGTGGTAATGGCAGGGATGGGATTAGTGGCAGGGATGGTGGTAGTGGGAGGGATGGTGGTAGTGGGAGGGATGGTGGTAGTGGCAGGGATGGTGGTAGTGGCAGGGATGGTGGTAGTGGGAGGGATGGTGGTAGTGGCAGGGATGGTGGTAGTGGCAGGGATGGTGGTAGTGGCAGGGATGGTGGTAGTGGGAGGGTTGGTGGTAGTGGGAGGGTTGGTGGTAGTGGCAGGGATGGTGGTAGTGGCAGGGTTGGTGGTAGTGGGAGGGTTGGTGGTAGTGGGAGGGATGGTGGTAGTGGGAGGGTTGGTGGTAGTGGGAGGGTTGGTGGTAGTGGGAGGGTTGGTGGTAGTGGGAGGGTTGGTGGTAGTGGGAGGGTTGGTGGTAGTGGGAGGGTTGGTGGTAGTGGGAGGGTTGGTGGTAGTGGGAGGGTTGGTGGTAGTGGGAGGGTTGGTGGTAGTGGGAGGGTTGGTGGTAGTGGGAGGGTTGGTGGTAGTGGGAGGGTTGGTGGTAGTGGGAGGGTTGGTGGTAGTGGGAGGGTTGGTGGTAGTGGGAGGGTTGGTGGTAGTGGGAGGGTTGGTGGTAGTGGGAGGGTTGGTGGTAGTGGGAGGGTTGGTGGTAGTGGCAGGGATGGTGGTAGTGGCAGGGATGGTGGTAGTGGCAGGGATGGTGGTAGTGGCAGGGATGGTGGTAGTGGCAGGGATGGTGGTAGTGGCAGGGATGGTGGTAGTGGCAGGGATGGTGGTAGTGGCAGGGATGGTGGTAGTGGCAGGGATGGTGGTAGTGGCAGGGATGGTGGTAGTGGCAGGGATGGTGGTAGTGGCAGGGATGGTGGTAGTGGCAGGGATGGTGGTAGTGGCAGGGATGGTGGTAGTGGCAGGGATGGTGGTAGTGGCAGGGATGGTGGTAGTGGCAGGGATGGTGGTAGTGGCAGGGATGGTGGTAGTGGCAGGGATGGTGGTAATGGCAGGGATGGGATTAGTGGCAGGGATGGTGGTAGTGGCAGGGATGGTGGTAGTGGCAGGGATGGTGGTAGTGGCAGGGATGGTGGTAATGGCAGGGATGGGATTAGTGGCAGGGATGGTGGTAGTGGCAGGGATGGTGGTAGTGGCAGGGATGGTGGTAGTGGCAGGGATGGTGGTAGTGGCAGGGATGGTGGTAGTGGCAGGGATGGTGGTAGTGGCAGGGATGGTGGTAGTGGCAGGGATGGTGGTAATGGCAGGGATGGGATTAGTGGCAGGGATGGTGGTAGTGGCAGGGATGGTGGTAATGGCAGGGATGGGATTAGTGGCAGGGATGGTGGTAGTGGCAGGGATGGTGGTAGTGGCAGGGATGGTGGTAATGGCAGGGATGGGATTAGTGGCAGGGATGGTGGTAGTGGCAGGGATGGTGGTAGTGGCAGGGATGGTGGTAATGGCAGGGATGGGATTAGTGGCAGGGATGGTGGTAGTGGCAGGGATGGTGGTAATGGCAGGGATGGGATTAGTGGCAGGGATGGTGGTAATGGCAGGGATGGGATTAGTGGCAGGGATGGTGGTAGTGGCAGGGATGGTGGTAGTGGCAGGGATGGTGGTAGTGGCAGGGATGGTGGTAGTGGCAGGGATGGTGGTAATGGCAGGGATGGGATTAGTGGCAGGGATGGTGGTAGTGGGAGGGTTGGTGGTAGTGGCAGGGATGGTGGTAGTGGGAGGGTTGGTGGTAGTGGGAGGGATGGTGGTAGTGGCAGGGATGGTGGTAATGGCAGGGATGGGATTAGTGGCAGGGATGGTGGTAGTGGCAGGGATGGTGGTAGTGGCAGGGATGGTGGTAGTGGCAGGGATGGTGGTAGTGGCAGGGATGGTGGTAGTGGCAGGGATGGTGGTAGTGGCAGGGATGGTGGTAGTGGGAGGGATGGTGGTAGTGGCAGGGATGGTGGTAGTGGCAGGGATGGGATTAGTGGCAGGGATGGTGGTAGTGGCAGGGATGGTGGTAGTGGCAGGGATGGTGGTAATGGCAGGGATGGGATTAGTGGCAGGGATGGTGGTAATGGCAGGGATGGGATTAGTGGCAGGGATGGTGGTAGTGGCAGGGATGGTGGTAGTGGCAGGGATGGTGGTAGTGGCAGGGATGGTGGTAGTGGCAGGGATGGTGGTAGTGGCAGGGATGGTGGTAGTGGCAGGGATGGTGGTAGTGGGAGGGTTGGTGGTAGTGGGAGGGATGGTGGTAGTGGCAGGGATGGTGGTAATGGCAGGGATGGGATTAGTGGCAGGGATGGTGGTAGTGGCAGGGATGGTGGTAGTGGCAGGGATGGTGGTAGTGGCAGGGATGGTGGTAGTGGGAGGGTTGGTGGTAGTGGGAGGGTTGGTGGTAGTGGGAGGGTTGGTGGTAGTGGGAGGGATGGTGGTAGTGGCAGGGATGGTGGTAGTGGCAGGGATGGTGGTAGTGGCAGGGATGGTGGTAATGGCAGGGATGGGATTAGTGGCAGGGATGGTGGTAGTGGCAGGGATGGTGGTAGTGGCAGGGATGGTGGTAATGGCAGGGATGGGATTAGTGGCAGGGATGGTGGTAATGGCAGGGATGGGATTAGTGGCAGGGATGGTGGTAGTGGCAGGGATGGTGGTAATGGCAGGGATGGGATTAGTGGCAGGGATGGTGGTAATGGCAGGGATGGGATTAGTGGCAGGGATGGTGGTAGTGGCAGGGATGGTGGTAGTGGCAGGGATGGTGGTAATGGCAGGGATGGGATTAGTGGCAGGGATGGTGGTAGTGGCAGGGATGGTGGTAGTGGCAGGGATGGTGGTAGTGGCAGGGATGGTGGTAGTGGGAGGGTTGGTGGTAGTGGGAGGGTTGGTGGTAGTGGGAGGGATGGTGGTAGTGGCAGGGATGGTGGTAGTGGCAGGGATGGTGGTAGTGGCAGGGATGGTGGTAGTGGCAGGGATGGTGGTAGTGGCAGGGATGGTGGTAGTGGCAGGGATGGTGGTAGTGGCAGGGATGGTGGTAGTGGCAGGGATGGTGGTAGTGGCAGGGATGGTGGTAGTGGGAGGGATGGTGGTAGTGGCAGGGATGGTGGTAGTGGCAGGGATGGTGGTAGTGGCAGGGATGGTGGTAGTGGCAGGGATGGTGGTAGTGGCAGGGATGGTGGTAATGGCAGGGATGGGATTAGTGGCAGGGATGGTGGTAGTGGCAGGGATGGTGGTAATGGCAGGGATGGGATTAGTGGCAGGGATGGTGGTAGTGGGAGGGATGGTGGTAGTGGCAGGGATGGTGGTAGTGGCAGGGATGGTGGTAGTGGCAGGGATGGTGGTAGTGGCAGGGATGGTGGTAGTGGCAGGGATGGTGGTAGTGGCAGGGATGGTGGTAATGGCAGGGATGGGATTAGTGGCAGGGATGGTGGTAGTGGCAGGGATGGTGGTAGTGGCAGGGATGGTGGTAATGGCAGGGATGGGATTAGGGATCTGTTATTACCTACACGTTATCATCTTCGTGTGATCACTACTCGTGTGTTACGGGGAAGGGGTTTCTCTCTCGTGTTGCCCCCCCATCTCTAAACCATGTATATCTATACCATGTCTTAACCTTACGCGAGCGCACACACACACACACACACACACACACACACACACACACACATAACCAGGTTTACGCCAGGTACCCATTCATCGACCAGCCCTCAAGTGAAAGATGAAATAATTGGTTTGGCAGCGAGTCGGCTACCCTGTCCGGGTCTAGAACCCAGGTACGTTCGACTGGTAGGTCACATCGCTGACCAGTGCGCTACGGAGGGTCGTACTGGGGTTGTCTTACTGCCTAGTAGGGTGGGAGACGGGGGAGTGGGAGGAACTGGAATAAGGGAGGACATTGGTATACATGGGAGGGAGGGATAACAGAAGACCTAATGGTGTATGACCATGTTATCTGCTGGAGGACGGCTTTAGTATCCCATATTGCTAATCTGTATTTATGGAGACAAGATAGTAAAGCAGGAGGAGGAGTGTACGGTGAGGGAGGACTCGCTCCTGCAACACAAGGGAAGGAACGGAAGAGGGACTAGTGGGAGGGAAGGTACGTGGAGTGTCGGCACAGGGAAGGGATGGAGGGAAGGGAGAGAACAACATAAAGGAAATGCTTAAGACTATGTGGTAAAGGTTGGGAAAGACGGGAGGAGGGAGGGCAGGTGATGGGGAATGTTAAAGACAGAACAGAAGGACGAGAGAAAAGAAACAGCAGCAACAGCAGCAGCAGTGACATAAACAGCAGAAGCAGCAACACCAACAGAATCAGCAACAAAACAGCAGCAGAGAAAGCAGGAGCAGCAGGAGAAGCGGCAGCAGCAGCAGCAATAGCAGAGAGCAAACATGATTCATCAGTGGTCAAACAGAGGACTGCCTCAGTGTTAAGTGTCCGCCACGACCCCACACCCTATTATGGCTAGCCAGGACCTGGCGAGTCTGTACCAGGTCACTAACAGGTACAACAGGGCCCGAAGGAATCAGTACCAGGTCACCATCATGTACAACAGGGCTTGGGGATTCTGTAGGTCACTAACAGATGTACCAGGTCACCAGCAGGTACAGCAAGACCATGGTAGTCTGTACCAATTCACCAGCAGGTATAATAAGACATGGGAGGGCCGAGGTATAGTGTTGAGTATGAAGGTAAAGGAGGACATAGGAGCACTGAAGGAAGACCTGGGCACCTTACAGCGAGCCAGAAGTAAGGTACACTACGTGGTAAGAGGACCTGGGGGTATGGAGGTGTGTGTGTGTGTGTGTGTGTGTGTGTGTGTGTGTGTGTGTGTGTGTGTGTGTGAGTGGCAGGAAAACCTGAGTCAGGACCTGGTAATATGACAGCAGGTGAGGAAAAGTTGTGATCAGGATAAGAAAAGACCCGGTAGAGTCCCGACCCAGAGGAGAAGAGGCAGGTCCTGGTGATGACAAGGGAGATAAACATACGAAAACATGGAATACATCAAAAATAATATTTACGTCTAGAATTTCAGATTTTGGACCACTTGCCCATGTGAGGATTTGGGAAAGCTGAAGGAAAGGTAACTCCACGGAACATTTGGGTAAGGTAGGATGTAAGGTAAGGCCGTAGCGTATGTGTACAGGAGAAGGTAAAAAGAGAGTCTTCACAAACAGAATACGTTCCCTCACATGAGTTCCTACTTTCTCATTCCTTCTCTCTCTTCCGTGCGAGCGTGTGTGTGTGATCACCTGTTTGTTCAGGACGGGGAGGGAGTTCTACACTCGTGGGGCCTCATCTCTTGAACTTTCTTTACTATCAAGCGGCTCCTGAAACGTCTCCGTGTTACCAACATTTATCACCGGGTCACGTAGCGTGTTCCAGTCATCCCCCGTCCTGCTCCCGAAGTAGCACTTCTTAGCGTCTTGTTATGCCCTCAAGTGGGGGGCAGCTGTGCCACTGGCATCTCACGAAGACCTGAATGCTGTCGACGTCATCTAGCTAAATTAGAAACCTGAAGACTGATCAGGTCACTCCTCTACTCTTCTCTCCTCTATGGTGGATGATCTAATAGTCTGTATCCTCTGCGTTAATACTATTTGTGATTATGTATTACGGGTAGAGAGTTTAAATGTGTATTGCCCTGTCCCTTAATCTTGTATATATGTACTATACCTTAACTCTGTATGTGCGCGCACACACACACACACACACACACACACACACACACACACACACCAGTCTAAGCCAGGTACCTCTTTATCGACCGACCCAGAAAGAAGGATGAATACCTGGGTTGGGTGTGGGCCGACTACGGCACACAGGATTCGAACCCATGCTGACCCCGACCCCGATCGGGCCTGTCCCGACTCATAGTCAGCATGTACATATGTGTGCATGTCCCAGAACAGCTGTTTAGACAAGTGAAAACTTCGACAATGTCTCCCCAGTTCTTCCATCACCCATTCTAATGCTGCAGTCAACCAGCTAGTAATAAATCCTCCACCAGACACACAGGCAATTATTTCTCTTGGCAAAGCAAACGAACCAATCCTCAGCTGATGTTAAAGGCTCACCGGACAAGCTAAAATATATGAAGGAAAGCGCTAAGGGACTGTACGTGCCATGGTTGGAATTTATGCATCTTTTTGTTGTTGCTATGTTCGGTGCTGCCCTCTGTCGGCAGATGTGTCAACTGCTGTGAAGAAACATGCTCAACATGGCTGCCATTTCCTGGCCTGGTAGGTGTTACGGCTCGCGAGACGGAGGCCGGGAGCCGCAGGCTGCTCGTTAGTCGTTCACTGACGATCGTAATGGGAGAGTTACACTGGTCCTCACCCCGTGTGAGAGTCGACGTCCCCCTCTCCTCCCTGAGCCTAGTGCCTCCGACATGTCAAGTCCCCTCTTGATGTATGGCGACGCACGCCACGGAAGGCCAAGCCGTCAAACTGACCTCCAGAGACGTCCGTCGTAAGAATAATCTGTACGTATACCTGGTTCATCTCATCCTGATACGTCCGTCGGGTGGCGACCACCTCGGTGCCCCCCCCAGCCACGCCCTACTACAGCCTGAGCTCACCAGCTGATGACTGAGGGAGGTCAACTTACCTCAGCGGGCGTCCTAGGATTATCCTCAGTCCCTCACCGCTCGGGACACCACCAACACCACCCGCCGACGACAAAAAGGCGGTAGCGGTACTAACACTGCCGAAGATCGCGCAGGACTCCAGCAGCGAATGTGTCACACGCGCCACTTACTCTACGTCCCCCACATGAGGGCTAGAGAACATAATACCCAGGATTCAGGTGGCATTAAACACTGTGTCTGATGGGTAAGGACTTACCTCGAGCCGCCACGAAGCAGGTGTGACAGCAACACCGAACCCATCGTCGACACACACACACACACACACACACACACACACACACACACACACAAGCTTATCACTAAACCTTCACCAACAGAAGCTCAGTCGAATAGTTAGAAATCTACGGCCAACTTGGGCGAAGACTTCAAGGAGAGGTTGTGAAGGAGAGGAGAGAGGAGTGAACGTGAGGAACAGGGGAGTGGGAAAGAGCAGAGAGGAGTGAGTGTGAGGAGGAAGGGAGTGTGGGAGAGGAGAGAGGAGTGACTGTGAGGTAGAGGGGAGTGAGGGAGAGGAAGGTGTGCTGAGGGCTGGGTACTCACCCGTGTGTCTGAGGACGGTCATGACGGAGGTGGTGGCGTCATCAGTGCCCAGGATGACGAGGTTCTCGTCATGCGGCACCGTGACGGCGTACTCCCGCTGCCGCAGGTACAGCAGCCCCCGCGGCCCGATCTCCTCCGTCAGCATGGTGGTGAGGGCGTGGGCAGTCTCCTTGAGCCGTGGCCACGACGAGTAGATCCCGCTGGTGGAGGAGGGCAACTCCTTCACCAGGTGTTCACCCACGATCAGGACCATCCTGTACCACACAGACACAACCCGTTATAATGTGGCTTCCACCAGAGCGCATGCATGCGGCTGACGCCAACAGTCCGGCGCATCATGAGTGATTAACACTAATAGACACAGTACAGAAAAGGGTTATAGTATATGCCATTACTGGCTAATCATTCATGAAATAATGACTGTTTTTTCCCATAAACACCAAATCATTAAGAGAGAGACGTACTTTTATCATTTTCCTTCACCCACAATATCAAAAAGAGGTTATTTACATTACGCCATAGGACGTGTCAGGCAACACAACACGTCTGCCACTGCAACACAGTCATGAGTTCAACCTGGGCCTCACAGTCAGCGAGCCGTCAGTAACAATCATTCAGATAAGCGTTATCACCTCATCACCAGACTTCATGATTACTTTCCTTAAAGGCTTCAAGAAACGATTTACAACACATTGATGTACTTACTCCCAACAGCCTTATGTAATAGCAAGTGATAATAATAATGATAATAATAATAATAATAATATTAATAATAATAATAATAATAATGATAATAATAATAAACGGTCTGCAGAATCAAATGTAGTCAGTGGCTACGAATATATACAGAGATGACACACACACACACACACACACACACACACACACACAAAAAAAAAAAATAAGAGTGAGGCCAACAGGGCAGTTATACAGAGTCTATACAAACATTGAAGCGGCTCTATACTGGTGATGGTCACAGCTGGACGCTGGAGTTTGTACATATTTCAGAAGATGAAGAAAGTAAATGTTGATGATGATGGTGGTGGTGGTGGTACAAAGCATTAGTACCATAACTTGGTCGTATTTTCTTTAAGAGATACGAACAACAAACACACGTCGTCTCTCCCATGCCACTCGGTGATATGTCACAGCCGTCCACAGCTCACATGTTGCCCCCGAAACCTGCCATGAGAGAGGTCAGGGCATGGGGCGGGAAGGGGGGGGGGGGGGAATGTCACAGGTCATCATCCTTAGAAATAAACAGTCCACAGACTATACCTGGGATGTGGTGCACGTCTGGCCCCACCAGGCGTGTCACAGGAACATTTACGTCACAGAAGGTGATCACAGAGACAATGTAAACAGTCTCCAAGGTGAATCTTCAGCTGACGCCACTGACGCCGCGGATGAAACACGTGAACATCAGCGAAAATAATGACAATAGATTTGTGACATTCACTGACACTATCTTACTCGAGTCTACCTTGAAATAAGATGTTAAATTCAGTAGTGAATAACACGGCAGCTGGCAAGGTATCGAAGAGGATGAATGTGGGGTTGAATATGATATCATAAAGAAAAACCACTTTTAAAATCAACGTGACCTTTAAAAATTCTCGGCCACTGCACCTGTGGGGCTGGCATGTTCCATATCTTCAGTATTTCAAAATATATTTTATTGTACGGTGGTGAGCCCTCGTCCACATGATGCATGTTCACACGAGGACCGAATTGAACGATCTCATTCAACAGTTCACGGGCATATGCCTGGTTATGTCTTCGGAGGTCTTCCAACCCAACATGTCGGGCTGAGCCCAGACTGCTGAGGTGGCTCGCTCGCTGGTTGCCAAAGGGCAATGGTGAACCTCTCCAGTGTGCACCGCACTGGTGTTTCCGATGATAGCAGGCGAAGTGCTGGGGTCTCTCGGACTTTCTTTTCATGCATATCGCACCTTCACACTCCAGAGGTAGTACTCTGCAGTGTGGCAGGTGTGTCGTGCTAGTGGGAAGTTATTTCCGTGTGTAGGTTGGGGATCATGCCTTCTACGTTTTTTCTTGCATATTTGATATACCACCTTTCCCGTCTACGCTCCAGGGAGTACAGCCTCGGTGATTTCAGCCATTCCCAGTAATCTATTTCCTGTACCACATTTATATGGGCCGTGAGAGGTCTTTGCACACTTTCTTAACTCTGCAATCTCGCCTGTTGGCTACATCAAATCCTCCTCTCACAGGTTTTCTCCCTCTTTACTATCATATACCAAACTAATGTTTTCCTTACAGCACGTGCACAACGCTCACATGGTACATAATTCTAAGGTATTGGTCGTCACTGGTGACCATCATCACATATCCAACGATGAGATTATACAGGTAACCGAATCCACTCATGTCTCGCATATCCCACAATACAAGCAGGGGCTTAACTTATTCCCATATGGGTCGGCCGTACCGTATCTACATGTGCATTTCCAGGGCCATAAGTGTTGTGAAGAGCGTGTATGGTCCTACGGTAACTCTAGACACCTGAAGAAGGTGTTCACGTCTTCAACTGGTGGTTATCACAACTTGACGTTGACAGCCGTAAATGACCCCGGCGCCTGGCAGGCTCAAGAAACCTTACAAACCGACCAACGAAGAGAGAAACCAGCGCACTAGAGACGGGCGGAGAATGCCAGCTGGACGAGGAACGGACGACGTATAAGGACAGGGGACAACAGAGACGAAGAACGGACCACATCCAAGGACAACGGACAACAGAGACGAAGAACGGACCACATACAAAGACAGTGGACAAGAGGCGAAGAACAGACCACGTACAAGGACACTGGACAACAGGGAGTCAACCGACATACAAAACAGTGTCACATCTCACCACATCAGCACAACGGCAAGATAACTGTTTAGTGTATGAAAAATACATGAAAAGTTGAGCAAAACATTTAAAAAAAATCATATCAGATAAAAAGAAAATGAAATAAGATCAGAAACACAAATGTACTGTTTGGGAAGTGCTACAGTCGGCTGGATCACACGGGAGGTCAGTGAACAGCATCATCTGCATAAGGAGAAGGGCACCTCTGAGTCACATCCCTCGGTGAGATCACTGATAAGAGACCTGGAGGCTGGAAGTACACGATACCGCCCCTACTGACACTGCTGTAGTGGTGCTGACCCTCCCCTCCTCCCTCAGGTCACTCCTGCAGCAGCCGCTGCCACTGCTCCCGCGGGCGTGTACACGTCAATACCACACACACCACCACGAGAAGTCGGGCGTACACGTTACTACAACACAGACCACTACGAGAGGTCGGGGGTACACGTTACTACAATGCAGACCACTACGAGAGGTCGGACGTACACGTTACTACAACACAGACCACCACGAGAGGTCGGGGGTACACGTTACTACAATGCAGACCACTACGAGAGGTCGGACGTACACGTTACTACAACACAGACCACTACGAGAGGTCGGGGGTACACGTTACTACAATGCAGACCACTACGAGAGGTCGGACGTACACGTTACTACAACACAGACCACCACGAGAGGTCGGACGTACACGTTACTACAACACAAACCACCACGAGAGGTCGGACGTACACGTTACTACAACACAGACCACCACGAGAGGTTGGACGTACACGTTACTACAACACAAACCACCACGAGAGGTCGGACGTACACGTTACTACAACACAGACCACCACGAGAGGTCGGACGTACACGTTACTACAACACAAACCACCACGAGAGGTCGGACGTACACGTTACTACAACACAAACCACCACGAGAGGTGGCGACGGTGGCAAACAACGGATGTTGAGGCTTCTCCACACTGAAGACATAAGCGTGCTTCCTCACCTTAACCCAGCAGTAATGATGTAGCTGGGTGTACACTGTGCACACCAGGGTATATATGCTGGACACCCTGCATGGTACACCTGGGTATACATGGGACAACTGCGTATACACAGTATACTAAAGTGTAAATGACAAAGTATACATGGTACACCAAGGTATATATGGTACCCCTGAGTATACATGGTACACCACGTTCTCCATGTTACATTAGGATACACATAGTACACGAAGGTATACATAATACACCATGGTATACATGGTACGCCTAGGGTATACATGGTACACCAGGGTATACAGAGCCTCAGCGCGGGTCGTAAAAGAGACTTTCTAACACTACGGTTTCACCCGGCCGTAAAGGAATGTTTGCACACAACAGTATTCTATTCGGATTAGTATTAGTGCCTTCATGAGCGTCTTCAATGGTTTTATCTCCTCTTAAAGGTCGGCAGGATCCGGCCTGGCCTACTTTAGGCAGAGGCATGAAGGTAAGGTTATCAGACATTATGGCTTCCACGTCTTATATATATACGTTCGGACGAGATACAGTGGTCTTGCTCCAGTCCACTGCTGTGTGCTGTCTTGTATTTCTTCACTTCTAACGCATATTTCTCCGTCTCTTGTATTCTAAAAAGAAAATTAAGACTGCCTATTCTGGTAGAGTCTGCAAAGGACGTGATGAAACGGGTGTTCGTGACTGCGTCTGCGTGGAATATGAGAGACTGAGAAAGCGTTGAAGGGTAACTACAGACCCCAAGGGAACTGAATTTTACTTCAGAGACACTGGAAGCTGACCAGCTCGAAAAGGGTTGCGATCTGTTACTTCAGAAGTTGTATGATGATCTTCACACCTTCTGAGTTATATGATGATCTTGCACACCCTTTGAGTTGTTCCCACCTTACATATCTTGTGAGCGACAACATCGTTGGTCGCTTGGGCAAAGTCTGTCGTCTGTCACATCAGCATTACGTATCTTCCACACTGTCTGTAAAACGGTATCAGGTGACAGAAGGCAAGATCCATGGAGGTCCTGGGTTAGGTGGAGGATCGGATCCCATGAAAACACAGTCAACGTTTACATCTTAGAACTCGCGATCATTTTTCAACGATGTGTCACGTTAGCGATGCTGGATAGCAGGGGAAAGCCAAGGAGTCCTGACCTTCTTTATTCCAGAGGATGATTACCTCAGGTTAAATCTCAACCATTATCACTGGAAGGTGGCGTCTATCTTTCTGGAACAGATCCATGACTGTTTGTGCCAATATCTGGTCGTGATCGGAGTCTCTGACCTGTGAAGCTCACGTATTAAGACCATATTACTTGTGAATATCTTGCTCATCAGCTCAGTCACTGGTTCTACGTTCAGAGGAAGGTAGAACTTGTCGTATACTGGGAACAGTTTCTATTGTGTATACAGCTGGCAAGGTTCTCGTCTGATACTACTACAGGTTGTGGCCGTTCTCACCCCAGCAGGTCATAACGTTTCTCACCCCAGCAAGTCATGATTGTTCTCACCCCAGCAGGTCATGATTGTTCTCACCCCAGCAGGTCATGACGGTGCTCACCCCAGCAGGTCATGATTGTTCTCACCCCAGCAGGTCATGATTGTTCTCACCCCAGCAGGTCATGACGGTGCTCACCCCAGCAGGTCATGATTGTTCTCACCCCAGCAGGTCATGATTGTTCTCACCCCAGCAGGTCATGATTGTTCTCACCCCAGCAGGTCATGACGGTGCTCACCCCAGCAGGTCATGATGGTTCTCACCCCAGCAGGTCATGATTGTTCTCACCCCAGCAGGTCATGACGGTTCTCACCCCAGCAGGTCATGATTGTTCTCACCCCAGCAGGTCATGATTGTTCTCACCCCAGCAGGTCATGACGGTTCTCACCCCAGCAGGTCATAAAGTTTCTCACCCCAGCAAGTCATGATTGCTCTCACCCCAGCAGGTCATGATTGTTCTCACCCCAGCAGGTCATGACGGTTCTCACCCCAGCAGGTCATGACGGTTCTCACCCCAGCAGGTCATGACGGTTCTCACCCCAGCAGGTCATGATTGTTCTCACCCCAGCAGGTCATGACGGTTCTCACCCCAGCAGGTCATAACGTTTCTCACCCCAGCAAGTCATGATTGTTCTCACCCCAGCAGGTCATGACGGTTCTCACCCCAGCAGGTCATGACGGTTCTCACCCCAGCAGGTCATGATTGTTCTCACCCCAGCAGGTCATGACGGTTCTCACCCCAGCAGGTCATAACGTTTCTCACCCCAGCAAGTCATGATTGTTCTCACCCCAGCAGGTCATGACGGTTCTCACCCCAGCAGGTCATGACGGTTCTCACCCCAGCAGGTCATGACGGTTCTCACCCCAGCAGGTCATGACGGTTCTCACCCCAGCAGGTCATGATTGTTCTCACCCCAGCAGGTCATGACGGTTCTCACCCCAGCAGGTCATGATTGTTCTCACCCCAGCAGGTCATGATTGTTCTCACCCCAGCAGGTCATGACGGTTCTCACCCCAGCAGGTCATGATTGTTCTCACCCCAGCAGGTCATGATTGTTCTCACCCCAGCAGGTCATGACGGTGCTCACCCCAGCAGGTCATGATGGTTCTCACCCCAGCAGGTCATGATTGTTCTCACCCCAGCAGGTCATGACGGTTCTCACCCCAGCAGGTCATGATTGTTCTCACCCCAGCAGGTCATGATTGTTCTCACCCCAGCAGGTCATGACGGTTCTCACCCCAGCAGGTCATGACGGTTCTCACCCCAGCAAGTCATGATTGTTCTCACCCCAGCAGGTCATGATTGCTCTCACCCCAGCAGGTCATGATTGTTCTCACCCCAGCAGGTCATGACGGTTCTCACCCCAGCAGGTCATGATTGTTCTCACCCCAGCAGGTCATGACGGTTCTCACCCCAGCAGGTCATGATTGTTCTCACCCCAGCAGGTCATGACGGTTCTCACCCCAGCAGGTCATGACGGTTCTCACCCCAGCAGGTCATGACGGTTCTCACCCCAGCAGGTCATGACGGTTCTCACCCCAGCAGGTCATGATTGTTCTCACCCCAGCAGGTCATGACGGTTCTCACCCCAGCAGGTCATGACGGTTCTCACCCCAGCAGGTCATGACGGTTCTCACCCCAGCAGGTCATGACGGTTCTCACCCCAGCAGGTCATGATTGTTCTCACCCCAGCAGGTCATGACGGTTCTCACCAGCAGGTCATGACGGTTCTCACCCCAGCAGGTCATGACGGTTCTCACCCCAGCAGGTCATAACGTTTCTCACCCCAGCAGGTCATGACGGTTCTCACCCCAGCAGGTCATGATTGTTCTCACCCCAGCAGGTCATGATTGTTCTCACCCCAGCAGGTCATGATTGTTCTCACCCCAGCAGGTCATGACGGTTCTCACCCCAGCAGGTCATGATTGTTCTCACCCCAGCAGGTCATGACGGTTCTCACCCCAGCAGGTCATGACGGTTCTCACCCTAGCAGGCCATGACGGTTCTCACCCCAGCAGCTCATGGCGATTCTCACCCCAGCAGGTCATGACGGTTCTCACCCCAGCAGGTCATGACGGTTCTCACCCCAGCAGGTCATGATTGTTCTCACCCCAGCAGGTCAAGATTGTTCTCACCCCAGCAGGTCATGACTGTTCTCACCCCAGCAGGTCATGACGGTTCTCACCCCAGTAGGTCATGACGGTTCTCACCCCAACAGGTCATGACGGTTCTCACCCCAGCAGGTCATGACGGTTCTCACCCCAGCAGGTCATGACGGTTCTCACCCCAGCAGGTCATGATTGCTCTCACCCCAGCAGGTCATGACGGTTCTCACCCCAGCAGGTCATGACGGTTCTCACCCCAGCAGGTCATGACGGTTCTCACCCCAACAGGTCATGACGGTTCTCACCCCAGTAGGTCATGACGGTTCTCACCCCAGCAGGTCATGACGGTTCTCACCCCAGCAGGTCATGACGGTTCTCACCCCAGCAGGTCATGACGGTTCTCACCCCAGCAGGTCATGACGATCCTCACCCCAGCAGGTCATGACGGTTCTCACCCCAGCAGGTCATGACGATCCTCACCCCAGCAGGTCATGACGGTTCTCACCCCAGCAGGTCATGACGATCCTCACCCCAGCAGGTCATGACGGTTCTAACCCCAGCAGACCATGACGGTTCTCACCCCAGCAGGTCATGACGGTTCTCACCTCAGCAAGTCATGACGGTTCTCACCCCAGCAGGTCACGTCAATTATCAAGGCATCTAGATGTGTGATTATCGAACTGCTTTAGTGAGCTGAGATAAACGACAGTTGGCGGGAGACTGACTCGTTGCAGGTGACATGAACTGTTGACATGAGCAGTGGTGCAGGGGAGGCAGCGGGGGAGGAGGGGAGGGGGTTATTGTGAACGTGGGAGTGAGGGGGTTAATAGGTGAAGGTGGGGGGAGGGAGGGAGAACGGACGGGTGACATAGGTTGGGGGAAGAGGCGTGGGGAGGTTGGACGGGGGGTGGGCGGGGAGATGCTGCTGGCGCGGGATGGGGCGTGAACCTGTGTGATGGGAGGAGAGGAAGGACGGGGAGGAGTGGAGACGGGGGGCGTGATGCCCGGGAGGAGGAAGGAGGAGGGGGATGAAGGCAGGAAGGAAGGAGGGGATGATGCAGACGAGGGAGGGCGATGGTGGTGATGAGGCAGGAGTGGAGGAGGAGAGGTGGAGTAGGGGAAGTAATGGGCGATGATGATGGGTCAGAGAGCAGGAGATGGTGCGGTGGGGTGTGGTAGTGTGGTGGCGGTGTGGCTGGGGTGTGGTGCGGGGGTGAGGCAGGGTTCAGTGACCGCCGGGGGCAACCTCCCCTTCCCACCCGCGCCCGCCCCCCAGCCAACTCCCTAATTATGCCATAATTACCTGTCGTACCTGCCACCACGCTCCCACGCCTCTACCACGCCTCCTGCCTCACCCACGCCTCCAGCCTCACCCACGCCTCCTGCCTCACCCACGCTCCCTGCCTCACCTACCCTCCCTGCCTCACCCACGCCCTCATCTACACCCTCTCCCTGCCTCACCCACGCCCTCATCTACACCCTCTCCCTGCCTCACCCACGCCCTCATCTACACCCTCTCCCTGCCCCACTCATCCGCGCCACACCCAGGCTTTCACCCACGTCCTCATGAACTCCTTCCATCCATGTCTTCATCCATACCTCACCCGCCACTTATCCACACTTTTTAAATTCACGTCAGCACCCTACTCATCCTCCAAGCATGCACCCAAGCTGTCATCCATACCCATCCTAACCTGTCATCCATGCACACACCCAGCCTGTCATCCATGCCCACACCCAGCCGAAACATCTTCATCCCACTTCGCTCTTCCACGAAGTCATCCACACATTCATCCATGCCCTTACCCACAGCTTCCTCATCCACTCCTCCAGCTACATCTCTTCCTAATTCCAAGCCTTCATCCGCAACTCATCCACCCCTTCACAGCTAACTACATCCACGCCTACATCCGTAAATCAAGCACATTCTCAACACATTCACCCACACCTCATCCATATCCACATCCGCCTGTCTTCCACTCCCTTACCCCACACCATCCATATCAGGTACCTTCATCCACATCTCATACACGTACCTACCCACATTACAATCCACATCCTCATCTGAACCTCGCACTATACACATCTAACCTAATCCCTCATCCACATCGTCATCAGCACCATCCACATCCTTACCCTCGCCCCATTTACATCCGCATTCACACCTCATCCACGTCCTGACCCTCGTCGTCATCCAACTCATCTTGCGTATGTGCCTTACGCTGATTTCCGGGGCTGTGCTCCACCCTCCGTGTCTAACCGGGCTACCCTGGTGAGGGCCTGGTCCACCAGGCTGTTTGATGCCGCTGGTCTGTGCCTGGTGTATCCTACGACCTGACTGGCTCGGTACACCCTCGAGGAACATGGCCAGTCTTTCCCTGGTACTCCCCACACAAGGGTCTTTCCCTGGTACTCCCCACACAGGGGTCTTTCCCTGATACTCCTCACACAAGGGTCTTTCCCTGGTACTCCCCACACACGAGTCTTTCCCTGATACTCCTCACACACGAGTCTTTCCCTGGTACTCCTCACACAAACCCGTCCTGTGGTTGGCGCCACCTACCTAGTGTGTCTCGCACCATCTCAACTCTTGCGTTGCCATTCACCTGCACATCTAAGCTGTCATTCCAAGAAGGAATTATCTTTGCATTATGGTAAGCTGCCTCAGGTGTTCCGTGTGTATGTTATGATTGACATCTCGTGTTACTATTTTTTTGGCACCATTTCCCCAGCCGCTTGGAGAAAGCCAGTGCGTCTATGAGTATCATCATTAACCTCGCTTGTTTCATTTTGTATGTTCTCTCTACCCGACCTATCATCTCGGTAGACGAGACAGTTCCTCTGTTACATTCTCCTGAGGGTATGTTGATATCACCAATGGCGTGGCTCCGACGGCTCCGACGTACTGCCCTCCTGTTATAATCCCGTCCCGCTGTGTTCGGTATGCGGACGTCTTTTTTTTTTTTTTCTTTCTTCGTTCCTTCCGTCGCGAAGGAGCTGCATATTTTCCCCAGTGGTTATCATGTTATATCAGGTGACCCACTAGAATACCAGCTCGTATCTGCCAGTGGGTTTTTAGTGTACTGAAGGGACGAGACTGCCAAAATAATTCTTGTGTCATCTGGAAAAGACCCATACGTATATATATATATATATATATATATATATATATATATATATATATATATATATATATATATATATATATATATATGATTAACCAGTCCTTTCCCTTGAGCACCAATGCATGCGTTACCATTTCCCTTATCGTATTCTGAAAGGCTTTCGACAAAACTGTCAAAAATAACCGCAATATTCTTTGCTCTAAACTTTAAGCTCTCGTGGTAGGCAAGAACAGTCCAGAGGTAAACCCTTGCAGCCCCTGGTCATGGAAATGACCTGAGTGTACACATTCCCTGGCGTCTTTCTCGTTAACGCTCTTCCAGAAGCCTTTATGACACGAGACGTACGTGTACGTTCTCCAGGAATCTCTTTCCTCCCTCGTCCAGGAACAAGAGGTATGTCGAGTATCTGTGTTCAACTCCAGGATGACCGTGTCCAGACACTTTCCCCCCGAGGTGTTCACTGCCTTCACTGCTCTGTGGGCTGCCCCGCGGGCTGGTCAGGGATGAGGTCCTGGAGTCTGGTCGTCGAGGGGAATGTGTATCAAAAACATTTCGTTCGTGGCTTTTAAGAAAATCAGATGGAGACGGAATTCTCTCATGTTTGCAGTTGGAAAGCGAAGGACCGATTTTGAAAATTCTAAAAATTTTGTTGGATCACCGATTTTATATATATATATATATATATATATATATATATATATATATATATATATATATATATATATATATATATGAAGCCAGTTACATAAGAGAATGGTTACTTAAAGTTCCTTCACTCTTACCTTGCTCAACACTATACTTTTCAGACTTTGGCAGATTTTCATGTTTAAAATTTCTGGTCAACCATTTCGATTTCACTCTCCAGCCATTGTCTGGTGTGGGGTGAGAGCCGGGCCCACTGTGCTGGAATGTGCCTCGCTTTCTTCCTCTGCTACACTGTACATGGCTCCAGCCTCTCCTCACAATTTTCCTTATATTGTTTTCCAGTCTGATGGGGCAGGTGTCTGGTGCACTTGTGGAGTGAGACACTTTATCATCTAAAGACTCTGCTTGGTCTGAGCAAATAATACTCTTAATGTTACCACGCTAAATAACATATACTGTTTCTTTTTACTATTCCATCCAGTTTACGGCGCTCTTGTTGAAGTTATGTTTATCTGAATATTCCCCTGGCGGTATTCAGTGATGGGGTCTGGGGATGAATACTGAAGACAGTCTGGAAAATGAATCATGTTGTGATGTGTATATACTCGTCTCATGACAGATATCTTGCGAATCAACTCCTCTCATGATAAATGTTACCTGTAGATTGTCCCACCTCCTCCATGTTCCTGTTAGTCGTGGACTTGAGGTTTATTTGTATATGTGAGTGTTCGTCCAGACTGCAGCCAGGAGTTTCCCCTGCGACCATATTGCTTTCTACCAGTTTCCACCTCAGATGTGACGGGCTGGTCTCATACAGAAATTATATTTGCCAAGGAATATCGAGGACCGGCACTGCAGGTTTGAACGTTCCTTAATTGCCCCGTTAATTCGTGTAACCTATCATCTGGTGGCTTATACATCAGGACAATTATCAAATTATGGCTTTAAACTTTAATGACCGGCAATGAAACAGCATCGTTTGAAGATCTTAATGGCTCGGTGCAAATACGTGAGTCTTTTGAATACACTCGAGGCCCAGCGATCTGTTGTTGCCTGTTATCCGTCACACCCACACTGCATCACAGAGATCGTGTGTCAGGAATCATAGTCAACTGTCTCTGATCAGCGAACAAATAAAGACGAACCGCATCGGGCACCGGACACACCCGAACTCCACCATATCACGAAGGAAAGCAGTGCAAAAGACCTCGGAGTGTCTGATGACCTTACCTTCAGCAATCATAACAGAACAACAGCTGCGTCTTAAATAAAGAAAAAATAAAATGGCAGGTTGGCTTTTACGAACCATCAAGACAGGTGAGGCAAAACCAATGATGACGCTCTTCAAGACACGTACACACTCTCCCGACTAGAACACTGCTGAGTGATAACATCACCATTCAGGTCAGGCGAAAGTTTAAGAGTTTGAAGTTGCGCAGAGATCTTTCGCCGGGCACGACAGGCATTGGAAGACTTTGTGGAACACAACCCCTGAGATTAGAAAAAAAAAAAAAGGTGCGATATGCGCAAAAAAGAGGGAACAACTTAAGCATACCTGGGCTCAGAACTCTTCAACACGTTGCCAGCCACCATCAGAGACCGAATGGATGCACGGTAGAGAAGATTAACGGTGCACTGGACATGTATCTGCAAGGTATACCAGACCAGCCTGGTTGTGGGGGCTATGTGAGCCTGAGGGCTGTGACTCCCAATAGCTTGATCGACCAACGACCCAATCCAACAACCTGAACCCTGCCGGACTGTGAGAGTGAAGACCCCTGAAGACTTCACCAGGTATTTTCTTGAAATTGACAAACCCACCACACCGGGAACGACCAAAATTACTGAGGCTGTACTTTTCTGGCGCGCAGACGCGGTGAGGTATGTCGTAATAATTACACTCAGAAAATCTTGGAAGGTATGATTCTCAATCTGCACTGGAAAACATTTCGTACAGGACCAACAGGCAGGGAAGTCTCTGTAAAACAGTGCCTCTGAAATCCAGGGGTGTGTTGTGTACAGTAAGAGGAACCATTATAAACATCCGGGAACCTAAAACATTTTATGAGTTTCCCTGCAGCCGCTGGAAACATCATGGAGTCTTCAAGGGAATTCAGAAAAGGGAAATTGAGAAGTTCCTGCAGAGTATGTCAGGACGGCCGGGATGTGGTGAATACTGATATGTTAAGAACCACTGACAGCCTTACTGAGCGTAGGAGGGATACGGCAGTTCGGTGTCGACAATAGCACATTCCAGAAGACCAACCTCCATGTGTATGGTAGAGCACGGTATACGTATGGTAGGGGATGGTACGTCTATGGTAGGGTATATGATACTATATGATACTTAGTGACTACTGCAAATGATGAATCTGTCCTTTATAAACGGCAGTTTCTGGTTCTAAGCCCCAGAATGTTGTGGCGAAAACGGGGGATGAAGTGCAGTTTGCAGCACAATTTGGAGATGAGTTTAATACGTTGTGAATGAGTCTGGAAGAGTTTCTGAAAGGAGAAAGTTAAGAGTAAATGTGAGTAGGAGCAAGGTTATTAGCTTCAGCAAGGTTGAGGGACAGATTAGATGGAGTGTTAGTTTGAATGGAGAAAAACTGGAGGAAGTGGGGTTTTTTTTTTTTTTTTTGAGATATCTGGGAGTGGACATGGCAGCAAATGGAACCACGGAGGTGGAAGTGAGTCACAGGGTGGGTGAGGGAGCGAAAGTTCTGAAGGCACTGAAGAACGTGTGAAAAGAGGTCATTATCTGAGAGGTCAAAGTTAGGTATGAAGGAATAGTAGTCTCAACAAAAGCATACGGTTGCGAGGCATGGGCTACAGATTGAGTTGTACGGAGGAGGGTGGATGTGTTGAAAATGAAATGTTTGAGGACAATATGTGGTGTGAGGTGGTTTGATCGAGTAAGTAATGAAAGGGTAAGAGAGATGTGTGGAAATAAAAAGAGTATGGCTGAGGGTTGAAAAAGTTATGCTGAAACGGTTTGGACATATGGACAGAATAAGCGAGGAAGGGTTGACAAAGAGGATATATCTCAGAAGTGGAGGGAACAAGGAGAACGGAGAGACCAAATTGGAGATGGAAGGAAGGAGTGAAAAACATTTTGAGCGATTGCGGCCTGAACATACAGGAGGGTGAAAGGCGTGCACGCGATTGCGGCCTTCCTTCGTCTGTTCCTGCTGTTACCTCGCTTACGTGGGTAACTGCGATCACGTATGGTGTGGGACTATATATGTATATCCTAAAGCAGATGTCTATATCTCTCCTCTTTCTAGTAAGCCAGATGGTGGAACATATTACTCAGTGTGTGCACAATGTTTAATCATTTTTCTTTTAAACACTTGATCATTCCCTGATCGGGCGACCAGTATTCTAACTTAAATTGGTCGGTTCCGCTTTCGTCATGGCTTGGGCACTGATAGATCGGCTTTGAGAGTTGGTACTCCCGACTGCCATTAATAAAAAACGAAGAAGAAAAGATATTCTGAGTCGCAACATCTGTTTGCGAGCAATTGGATGACACATCTGCCAGTGGCACCTGCCTCTGTCCTTCAATCTAGCGTAGTTACCATCCTCGTGTGTCCCGTCTTTTACGTGTGACAGATGCACCTCACGTGGAAGTACCACACATCTGTGACGCTGTGGTAAAAAACATATTTTCTTGCGTCCTCTTCAGTCTGTACATTGGCCTCGTTTGTACAATCGCATCTAGTTAAAACAATGTTGTCTCCTGTCAGAATGTTCCCTTCTAGATTGTTTACACCATATGATTACTTAACTTGCAAAACCTGGTTTATTTTTTGGATTATCGTCTATGTTTATATCGTTTCCATTTTATCCCCAAATCAGACGAAGGTGTACGAAATTTCCTTGTCCAATAATTTGGCTACAGCTGTGGCCTCTTACGGCTTTCCAGCAACAGAAAACGCTTCATTTCCCTCATGAACCAGAGCGTGTACCAAGACCCACATGTCACCCACACCCCCTGCACCTCATCCTGATCCTGGCATATGCATTATACACACCACATCCGCTCTTTCACCCACATCAACGCCCTTAGCTGCATCTTACCTCCGTCCTTACCCACAGCTCGACCTGGCCCTCTCTCATACGTCATTCAAAGTATAACAAAAACTGTACCTATATTTAAGCGGCCTCACGACCTCCTGTACCTACTCAACACTGCTCCTCTCGTAATAACCCAACAGGGATAATATATCAAAGCGACATGTTGAATGTATATTAATGACATTGGTTTACGGTAGGAGCACATAGGGATTAACTCCATTCTCCTGGTACCGTCCACAGTTTTCACCAGTTTCCTCAAAAGAAAATCGAGATACAAACATTACAAATACGTGTAGCCACTTTTAACAAGATGAGAATATCATTGTCATGGCTTAATTCAGCGAGACCTCACTGTCAAAAGCTTTTGATACATCGAGGGAAATTACACAGGAGTCTCCATAAGCTTTGCGAGATGATGACCAAAGATTACTAAGACAGGGAAGGATAACACCAACGAGGATCAGCCAACTGGTGTCTGACGAAGACCCTTTGTGACCTGTGTAATTCTCTTGCGCTACCGCTCACAGGATGAGCATGGGATGCACAATCAAGTAGCTGGTGACCTCGCCACATATCAGATCAGTGTAGATCTCGCCTTACGGGAGCCATACTGGTGATCCAGGAGATAACTGTGAGATTCAAGATGTCTGATGATATGTGAGTTGAGGAAGTAACAGAAACCAGGGCAACAGGGCGACTGTTCGAGGGGTGAGAACGACCACCTTCTTTGGGAGAAATATTACCTAAACACACACACACACACACACACACACACACACACACACACACACACACACACACACACACAAAGAAATACCATTAGTAAGAGGGACACTGACCAAGCGTATGTCCTTCCCGGCTCGCTGTTACAAAACAAAAGTTCCAGCGTATCACCTTCTCAGTTAACACCCACAGATCGAACAGCCTCAGCGCCCTGTCCTCCTAGCTAACCTCCACACAGCGAACACACACACACACACACACACACACACACACACACACACACACACACACACACACACACACACACCTCAACTACACAGCTCGACGCCCCGTCAGTACAACGTGCTGTCCTAACCCAACGAAACTCTAGAAGGCTCACGTATACCTCTACAGACCTGAGCAAAAGCTTGAAATCATTGCTCACACGGTAAATGTAATCTGGTCGCCACTCACTCCAGCAGATTATATCAAGACATAATATGAAGGGCATCACATCAGCTGCCCAAGGTTATCGACGACAGATAAAGCAGCTGTCACCAGGAGAAAGATCTGATACCCAAACTGACAGATGAGGTGGATTCCCCCCACCACACTGAACTGGTGAGGGAGCCGCCAGGGAGGTGGGGCTTAGGAGGAACATCGAACCCACGGCCGTCATGGAGAGCAGCTGACACCTGTAAAGTCCTGACCACTGGCGGTGGTGGTGTGGTACAGAGACTGTGGCCGCCGCCGCCAGCACCACCAGTGGCTACTAGAATCTTGATGACCTGTCACAACCACACACCACCACCACCAACACCACGTCTGGGACCAAGACAACACAGATGTTCCTCTGATCATTAGGCTATTTATGGTTCAGCCTGCAGGGACACGTAACCACACCAGCAGCCTGGCTCATCAAGAACACTTTGTAGTTATTCGAGCAGAGCTTCTGCAGCCACCCCTACCGGTTCGTAATGCTTCTGACACCTGCAGGCAAGGAGGCCAACACTCTCAAGCCCCACGTGATGGCGTCATTTGGCTTTAAGTGCGGCGCCCTGGATCTACAGTGGTGTATTTTCCAGTCTGCCACTTCAGCTGAGAATTATTGTGTGAGAGTTAGGAGCCAGACGACCAATAATTTCACGTACTTAATCTAAACTATTTTCATTACAAGCTACAGAGCAAATGGATTTCAGTCGTTCGCACTTTTCATTTTTGATGTTCACTGTCACAGTCACTGTGGGCTCTTCACTGCCATGGTCACTGTGGGCTCTTCATTGTCATGGTCACTGTGAGCTCTTCACTGTCATGGTCACTGTGAGCTCTTCACTGTCATGGTCACTGTGGGCTCTTCACTGTCATGGTCGCTGTGGGCTCTTCACTGTCATGGTCACTGTGAACTCTAAACTGCAGTGTCACCTCCATCCGCAAGGGTGATGTGAATCCACAAAATCATCCTGTTCGTAAGAGCACAAGTGTTTTGAAAAGCGTAATCACTGGGTATTTCCTTTTCATCTTTTGACACCGTAGAATCCAGCCTACCATTTTTTTTTTTTTTCTCTGTTACGATCGCTGATGTTAAAGCCATGTGACGACATTATTCCAAAACGTTCAAGTTCCCCTTCCGTCCTGTACCGATGTTTGTTTTGTCTTGTATTTACTTTTAGTTTCAATCCCTTCATTCCCGTACTTCAAACGTTTTTCTGAAATACATTCGAAAACTTGGAGAATCTGTGTTCATCTTCCCAGCGAAGGTCACTTATATACTGAAGGTATGAATCTGTTGTGTGTGTCTCCAGCAGCCAGAGAGGCACATGGAAAAGTGAGGCACAACATCAGCTTCCTAAGTAACCAAACTTCTTAATGTGTGTGTGTGTGTGTGTGTGTGTGTGTGTGTGTGTGTGTGTGTGAGTTTACCATACGTTGGGATTCATCTAATATAGATGTATCCTCCCATTTCATCAATCATTCGCCTTTCAAGTGTCTGTCTATTACTACACCAAGAATACATGTGTTAGAGGCCTTTCCAGACTCTGTATATATTTCACCACCATAGTCTATGCCTTCTAAGGCCCTTAACCAATGATTGACTTGTGCCGGTATCTCCCCCCAGCAAATTTATGATGCACCCTATGCTCATCCTGCGTGCGGTAGCGCAAAAGGATTACAGAGGTCATCGCAGCAGAGGGTCTTGGTCAGACCCCAGTGGGTTGATATTACACAGGATGTTACACTTCATCAAAAAGGTTTGAGCAGTAGCAATACGCATGACCTTCCCGCAGGACAGTCGCATTGTTCCAGCTTTCGTAAATATGCTCTTACAACAGCTGGTTCATCTACGACTCAAAAGTTGTGATGTCATGATGTTGGCGCCAGACGCAGCTTCTGTTACGAGGTGGAGTTATGGTGGCGGCGGTGGACGTCTCCTGGAACACAGGTGAAGTCCATCCTCCTTCAGATGATGTTCCGTGCGTCTCCTAGTAGAAGTTTGTGTTCCTTTAAAGGAGAAAGTTCCAGGAGTCTCTGGTCCTGGAGGGCAATGTACGACGGGCGTAGTGCTGCTGCTAGCTCTTTGTAAGAGACTGATGATATAATGATAAACTCAGTTGTAGGGAAATCACTTCGCTAGTCACTGGGTCCCTGTAATATCTAGTGTGATGATGAGGTCAGGAGACGTTCGTACTGCTACCTCAGTACTGTGGCACTTCGTACTGCCAACGGTGTGCGTATCTAATTCTACGCCAAAGGAGAAATATAGTAGATACGGTAGCGCCACGCTATTAAGGTAGTAACGTTAGTCTCGTGACTTAATGACGGACCTCAGATGTAAAGGACCCGTACTGCTGGGGTAGAAGACCTTATGTGGTAAAGGAAATGAATTACTGAGAACGGCTGAAATCTCCCCTGGAGCGCAGACGGGAGAGGTATATCATCATCTTTACCTGGAAAACTCTGGAAGGTGTGGCTCCCATCCTGCAGTCAGAACTAGCATCCTACAGGCACGGACAGGCATGGAGGACACTGTAGAATACCACTTCTGAAATCCAGAGGTGCCTTATGCACGAAAAGAGAGAACACCTTCAACATTCCGGGGCCCGAGACTCTTCAAGACCTTGCAGTCTACCATCAGAAACAGTATGGCATGCTCGGTACAGAAGTTCAAGGAGTGCACTGGACAAGTGCCTATAAAGTGTACCAGACCAGCCTGGCTGTGGGGATTATGTGGGCCTCAGGGCTCCGGCTTGCAACAGCTTGGTCGACTAACGACCCAGTCCAACAGCCTGGGCCCAGCCCGGGCCGTGGGGGGTGAAGACCCCTCATGTCTTCACATCGTAGTGTATGGTACAACTAACAAGTCGACAGTAGAGGCAGTTTATAATTTTAGCTTCACCTATGATACTGTGGGTCTTCCTCTCATACCCCTGGTGCTTTACTCTGCTTCATAATTTTCGTAAGATATCTTAGTGTGAGGTAAACCCTCCCTCCGCCTGCAGGTAGCTCTTCTCCTCCGCTGAGGCAACTGCCACCATTCCACACGATTCGTTAATAGTTTCCGCCTCATGGAAGGAAGTCTCTCTCTCTCTCTCTCTCTCTCTCTCTCTCTCTCTCTCTCTCTCTCTCTCTCTCTCTCTCTCTCTCTCTCTCTCTCTGTGTGTGTGTGTGTGTGTGTGTGTGTGTGTGTAACTCGTGTCGAGAAATCTGTACAGTTTCTTGTTCAGGAAGTCCAGTCGTCGTCTCATGGTATTCCTAACCTGCTGTAAGCAGAACATTAAAGAGACATCGCATCTCTCTTCGCCAAATGATTTCATTTGCACTTCCTCCCTCGTCTCTCATCTCGAATAGACAATGTCCTCGTATGCACGTCCGGCATCACGTCTTCCAGTACATTACTGCTTATTATGGAGTGTCTCTCACATCGACAGTCAAACGAGAGCAGTTTTAATTTCTATCCTGCCACAGTAACCCGGATGTTGAGTGAGTCAGCGTACGCTGTTGGTGTTGGCGTGGGTTTATGAACTACTGTGGCGGGTGGTTGTAAACCCGGTTGTTAGGAACGGTTTGTGGGCAAGGCAGGCACCATGGTTATATATATGTTATTCGGTGAACATTATGGTCATTGCTGTTATAGATGTTATCGTACGTGTTCACGTAAAGCCTGGCTTTCACAGCTGTTCATGTAATAACAATGCATGTTATGGTGGTTGTTAACCAGCGCTGTGGTTGGGCATGACTGTCTACGTGTTATGGGCCGGGGTTGTAAGTACGGATTAGTTGATGCGTGTGGAGTGGAAGACGAGGTGGGACATGATCACATCAGCTACAGTTGCTGGGTGTGGGGGGAGGCTGGTGTAGGGCAGGCCATGATCACATTATGATCACATGAGCACCATGTAGTCGCTGGTTGTATGAGAGTTGTAGATAAGACCATGATCACAACCATGTACGGCTGACGGCCGTGATCACGTCAACATGGACCGTGTAACATTTCGAGGCGTGGGTGGGGGGAGGGTGGCGTGGTCACCTCACCTTCAACGGGAAAGCGTCAAATAATAAAAAGAACAAAAGTGAGATGTGGTCAGAGGCACAGCAGGGGAGGGTGGCGCCCACAAGTGTGAATCACAAGATCAAAGGAGTCATATATTACATGCAGGTAACATATTGTCCCCCTGGTTCCGTTGGCCAATACACCGCTCGTCAGCTGGTCAGCTGTGCACGCTCTTAAGACAATCAGCTGATCAAGTAAACAAAAACCATCTGGTCTTGGGTTGTGGATGTGACATAAGACCATCAAGGTTGAGGGTTTTGGCCTACATTCTGACGCCACGTTTCGTCTTTCGTCACTGATGATACCGAGCTGTAGGGAGAGAGGTCAGTGTGGAGATATGAGGCGTGGACCACGTCGTGTGGCGTGATGTGTGCGCACCGCCGTGACCAAAGCTCACACTCCCTCTTGCCTGACGAGAAAACGCCTTCGAAATATAACTAAGTTACGTCTCTCTCTCTCTCTCTCTCTCTCTCTCTCTCTCTCTCTCTCTCTCTCTCTCTCTCTCTCTCTCTCTCTCTCTCTCTCGGCTCCCCTTCCTCCCTCTCTCACCCGCTACAGTACAGCATCAGACAGACTTGGGAGGCTGGTGCTCGTGTCCTGCCCACCGCCAGACGAGGCTGGGCGGCTGGGCTGGGCTGGGCCGGACCGGGCGGGACCTCACTAAGCTGCTCAAGTTTGCGTCGCTTTAAAAGTTCATTGAAGCGTGTCAAGCGTGGCATGTTGCTGACGCCCCTCCCTGAATATCATTTTCTTCCGTTAAAAGACAAAACTTTTACTAAAACAGGAAAATATTTTCTGCCACATATTTTCTTTCTTGACTTACAGTACAATTATACACCCTCTGTCCACCCTCTATCGCTTTAATGTTTATCTCCTCTCTGGAGAGAGAGAGAGAGAGAGAGAGAGAGAGAGAGAGAGAGAGAGAGAGAGAGAGAGAGAGAGTTAGGTGTGTTCGTCTCTCAGCTGGAAGGTCTCGGGTTCATCTCTGGGAGAGAAGGAACTTGGAGCGGGCTACTTACAACTAACTCCGGTCGCACAAGACATGTCCCCAACCTAACCCATAGTAGGAGTGCTGCTGCGGGAGGCTGTATCTCTCCCGACTGATTAACAATATCGAACGAAGAGCAAAACTGCCTCAGACGAGACCTGACCTTTGATAAGAGAGCTAAGAATGTCTCTTGGGAGAAGCGTATTTAAAACAAAGCAAATATACGTCCTCACCTAAACATGGTAACGATGGTTTCTGCCAACGTTCTTCAACACAGGGAAAAGCAAAACCATTAATAAAACATTTTCGCCAGACCATAAACATCGAAGCTGATGGTGTGTGTGTGTGTGTGTGTCACTATCATCCTTGAGCGACTGATGAAAATGTATGCGAGGAACAATCACTCAAAGATGTAAATTACTGGGAACGTCTGAAATCCGACCCTCCAGAGCACAGATGCCGAATACACACCACAACACACTTCTGGAAAATTTTGGATACGGCTGGTGGCTGGACGGCTGAGGAGGGCTGCTACTTACGAGAGAGACAGACTGAGCAACAGAACCGACCAACACAACAGTCCCAGCATCGTCAAGGGTGACAGGGACGGACGGCAAGAACCGCGCTGCCCGCCAGGGTCGGCACTCTTGAGCGACGGTGTTTATCCGAAATATCCCCGACCAACCAGTCTAACAACCCAGGAACGCCCTGGATAAGGATCTACGACGTGTACCTGATCGGCAGGGTTGTAGTTGTTATGCAGTCCTGCGTGCTACGGCCACAAACAGCATGAAAGATCAGCCGGTGCGAAGGTTTGGTCTCAGGTCTAGACGTGACGGTAGGGAGAGGAGGACCCCCGAAGCTAACATGAGATATACACATGACATCATCGTCAAACCCTTCACATGACACCGCGTATGACCCAGGAGCTGTGAACGAGCAGTTCACGGCTGTAGTTCTCCGGGGCAATCGTTAACATGTCTCAAGAACCAACTGTAGTTGGCAACTGTAACTTGTCCTGGTGACCTTCACCTTCAGGAGTAAAGGTCTACGTTAGGATCACATGGCAGACTGGACACACGCGACCTGTGCGGCCCCAGCCAGACCCAACCGTACGTAGGGCTCGGGTGACTACGGAGTCTCGTCCCGTCTCCCACAGGTCGGTCTCACCAAGTTGTTCTGCCTCTTCTTTTTCAGTCCAGCTGTCTGAGGTCGCGGCCCGCACATTTACCCGCTCAGCAGCCCAGCCGCCCAATGTGTTCACTTGAATTTTTCCCCTTATGTGTATGCAATGTTATCGACATTTGCAGATACAACGCTGAACACTTTCAGGTCTCGTGTGGTTTGTTTGTTTAGGCTTTAAGCCTATTTAAACTAGGGATTATTAAGGCCGTCAAGGACAAGTCATAATCACCAGCAAATAAATATTATCACCTTCTACAGGTGTTACAGATGATTCTAGGACCATATACACTAACTATATATACATATAACCCATGGAGCCCAAGCTCTTCACACTGTGTGCTCGCACACCTCCCGTACTGATGACGTCCTAAATGTGAATTAACATTATACCGCTGTATTCTTGTCTGTAGCGAATCTCCAACAAGACCTGTGGACATCTAAGTACGACTGAAGGTCAAGACTTCACAGGGCATCTCGAAGTTCGAGTCTTCTCCTTCCTCTACCCAGGTTATGCCTCAGTGTGTGAAGAGTCACTAGAGCGACGTAAGGTCCTGCTGCCCTACGAACTGTGACAGGCCCCATCTGTACACCAGCCGCTGCACCCATGGCCCACCATGACCAACACCAGGGGTTCAACCTGAGTTTCCCGTCACCTCACGCCCACATGTGTACGAAATGTGAGTCATGGGGCGAGGAGGGTGCTGGAGTGTAATTTCTCCCACACCAGCACCTCTGGGCGTCACGGAACAACGGTTCATGCTCACCTCACTCACGACGGGCCTCCCGGCTCCCCTCGCCACTGCCATATTAACACGTCTAAATAACGAAAGTGTGAGAGGTGTAGGGCGGCTGGGTGTGGTGAAACTCCCAGACCGTAAGCAGGTCGAAACCCTTCGTCGACCAGGGCATGTCGAAACCCCTAGTCAACCAGGGCATGTAAAAACCCCCAGTCAACCTGGGCATGTCGCAACCCCTAGTCGACCAAGGCATGTCGAAACCCCTAGTCGACCAGGGCATGTCGAAACCCCTAGTCGACCAGGGCATGTCGCAACCCCTAGTCGACCAGGGCATGTCGCAACCCCTAGTCGACCAGGGCAGGTGGGGAGTGAGGAGACACCCCCTCTAACACGCCAGGGTAGGTGGGCGTGTTGGAACTCCTGGCTGGCAACGGCAGCATGTGTGTGTCGTGTCCCCCAGCAGACCCTGGGTGTGGCGGGCGTGAGTCCCGTCAGGTGAGTGTCAAGGTGCCTGGCTCTCTCTCTCTCTCTCTCTCTCTCTCTCTCTCTCTCTCTCTCTCTCTCTCTCTCTCTCTCTCTCTCTCTCCACAGTCGGGCACTCTACCCCCCCTCCCCCCACCCCTCACTCGTCTCCCCCCTTCCCTTCCCTCCCCAGCAGGCAATATAACAGTAATCCCCGACAGCAGAGCGCTGGGGCGGAACGCGGCCACGTCCCAATGCAAATTAATTATCACGACGTGACTGTATTGGCTGGGAGCCGCCACCTCCCCAGGAGTGCGTGCGGCGGGCGGGCGGCCGGGCAGGGTCAGGCCCGCCTTATCTCTGGTATCAGTAACGTCCCGCTACCAACACCTGCCCAGACCCACACACTGACTCCTGAACCAAGTCTCCTGACACACACCATCGTCTTGAATTTGTCTATAAAGAAGTCCTTATTTTAACCATATTTGTCCATAAGTCCTTATTTTAACCATATTTGTCCATAAGTCCTTATTTTAACCATATTTGCCCATAAATAAGTCCTTATTTTAACCAAATTTGTCCATAAGTCCTTATTTTAACCATATTTGCCCATAAATAAGTCCTTATTTTAACCATATTTGTCCATAAATAAGTCCTTATTTTAACCATATTTGTCCATAAATAAGTCCTTATTTTAACCATATTTGTCTATAAATAAGTTCTTATTTTAACCAAATTTGTCCATAAATAAGTCCTTATTTTAACCATATTTGCCCATAAATAAGTCCTTATTTTAACCATATTGTCCATAAATAAGTCCTTATTCTAACCATATTTGTCCATAAATAAGTCCTTATTTTAACCATATTTGTCTATAAATAAGTTCTTATTTTAACCAAATTTGTCCATAAATAAGTCCTTATTTTAACCATATTTGTCCATAAATAAGTCCTTATTTAACCATATTTGTCCATAAATAAGTCCTTATTCTAACCATATTTGTCCATAAATAAGTCCTTATCTTAACCATATTTGTCCATAAATAAGTCCTTATTTTAACCATAATTTGTCTGAAAGTACATATTTTAACCATATTTGTCCATAACTAAGTCCTTATTTAACATATTGTCCATAATAAGTCATATTACCATATATTCCATACATAAGTCTAATCTTAACTATTTTCATAATAAGTCCTATTTTAACATAATTTATGAAATAATCATAACTCTGTTAAGTCTGTCGTATTTTTTGCGTGGTTAACGTAATGTTATATCATCATATAATTATCTGTATAATATATTTATAATAATATATATATATATATATAATCCCTACATTCACACTGCGACTCTAAAGGGCGCGGGCGGTCTACTGCACGTTTAGCGGTTTGACGATGCTTCTATCTTACTATATCATCTTATTCATATCATCTCTCTATTACTATATCTCTATCCCCACATCTCCGCTCTCGCGCTCTCATACTCCCTTAGTTACAGTCTCACATCCATCTCTAATATCATATTTACCGTTCTACTTCTTCTTCATTGATATCACATCATATTAATTACTTAATGTATTATTATATATTATTATTATTATTATTATATATTATTATTATTATTATTATTATATATTATTTTATTATTTACTATTATCATCATCATTATTATTATAATAATGGGTAAGGGTAATGGGTTAGAGAGATGTGTGGAAATAAAAGAGTGTGGTTGAGAGAGCAGAAGAGGGTATTTTGAAATGGTTTGGTCACATGGAGAGAATGAGTGAGGAAAGATTGACCAAGAGGATATATGTGTCAGAGGTGGAGGGAACGAGGAGAAGTGGGGGACCAAATTGGAGGTGGAAAGATGGGTGAAAAGATTTTGAGTGATCGGGCCTGAACATGCAGGAGGGTGAAAGGCGTGCAAGGAATAGAGTGAATTGGAACGATGTGGTATACCGGGGTCGACGTGCTGTCAATGGATTGAACCAGGGCATGTGAAGCGTCTGGGGTAAACCATGGAAAGTTGTGTGGGGCCTGGATGTGGAAAGGGAGCTGTGGTTTCGGTGCATTATTACATGACAGCTAGAGACTGAGTGTGAACGAATGGGGCCTTTGGTGTCTTTTCCTAGCGCTACCTCGCACACATGAGGGGGAGGGGGTTGTTATTCCATGTGTAGCGGGGTGGCGATGGGAACAAATAAAGGCAGACAGTATGAATTATGTACATGTGTATATATGTATATGTCTGTGTGTGTATATATATGTGTACATTGAGATGTATAGGTATGTATATTTGCGTGTGTGGACGTGTATGTATATACATATGTATGTGGGCGGGTTGGGCCATTCTTTCGTCTGTTTCCTTGCGCTACCTCGCTAACGCGGGAGACAGCGACAAAGCAAAATAAATAAAAAAGTAAATATATTATTATTATCATTATTATTATCATTATTATCATTTTTATTATTATCATTACTATTACCGTTATTATAATAATAATGATAATAATAATAATAATTATTATTATTATTATTATTATTATTAGTAGTAGTAGTAGTACTATCATAATCATCATCATTATACAGCCACACGACCACTTCTACGGGGCTTCTACAGCTTCAAGGCTGGACTCCAATCAGGAGCTGAGAAGTGATGACCTCTCTTGGGGCGACAAGTTTAGCCACGAGACTTTCCTCCTCTCGCTCTGCTGACGATGGAGCTGCCTCGCCTGCGGTGACTCCTACTGGTGTACCAACTTGCAACCAGATTTACCGTACACCAATTATTATTATTTTTATTATTATTATTATTATTATTATTATTATTATTATTATTATTATTATTATTATTATTATTATTATTATTATCATCATCATCATTATTATTATTATCATTATTATTATCATCATTACTATTATTATCATTATTATTATTATTATTATTATTATTATTATCATCATCATTATTATTATCATTATTATTATTACCAATATTATTATTATTATTATTATTATTATTATTATTATTATTATTATTATTATTATCATCATTATTATTATCATTATTATTATTACCATTATTATTATTATTATTATTATTATTATTATTATTATTATTATTATTATCATCATTATTATCATCATTATTATTATTACCATTATTATTATTATTATTATTATTATTATTATTATTATTATTATCATCATTACTATCATTAGTTCTTTATTTTGAATGTCGAAGGCTCCAGTGACGGAAACGAGTCATCTCAGCCAGGCACCAAAAGAAACGTAAAACTCGGTAAAGCAAACAAAAACATATAGAGAAGATGGAACACCTGTCTTTCAAAGAGGGTCAGGTTGTAGCTGTAGTGATTCGGTAACGAGGTCCAAAGCTTTGCAGCTGTAAGGAAAGAAAAAGATATCGCTAGGCCCCGCCCAGCCCAGCCCTTGAGTTGCCAATGGCCACATAGTCATATTAGTATAGTGTTCAGCCGTGTCTGCCCCACACTGCTGGTGATATATCCCCCCCCCCCCCTCGAACTCCCGTCCCCAGCCGTGCCCAACACCGTGTTCCTCCGATCCTCCTGGTGTACCAGGTGTCAGAGGTGGTCACCACTCGTTCTTCAGGCGAGTCCCATCACTTCGATGTGCACTCACCGGCATCGGCCCCACCAGACTTGACACTCACTGCCATACTACCACAGCTTCATCCTCAAGTGCTAGATATCCTAGCCCCAAAGGAAGTCGTCTTCATCTTGCCATCCTACACCGAGTTCCCTAACATGACCTTCCGTATATCTGATGATGGTTTCGGAGGTCTTCTACCCTCCAAAGCTCGGGCTGAACCCAAGCTGCTGGGGGGTGGGTCTGTGGTCCAGTAAGCCGGCCCACGTAACCACCACAGCTGGATTGGTCTGGTACATTTTGTAATGACTTATCCAGAGCCTTCTGAAATTTCTCCACTGTGCACGTAATGTTCATGACGGATGCAGCCAATGTGCTGAATAGTATTTTGATCGCAGTGGATATATTTTACAGCGTTAACCATGCTTGTTGTGCCCATACAAACTTACCCTAAGGTGTATGTTGAGGGCCAGGCATTCTAGGATTATTCAAGTGTGCGTAGTGATATACCTCTCCCATCTGCGTTCGAGAGTGCAACCTCAGCGTTTTCAGTCATTCCCAGTCCTTCAGGTAATTTACCCCGTCACTGTACGTCGCGAAATACCTTTGCACACTTTCTCACTACATAATTTCACCTGCCTTAAAGGATGGTGTTAGTACACAGCAATATTCTACTCGTGAGAACAAGCTCATCATTAGTGTCTCACCTCGTCTTGAAGTTCCGCAAGATCCAGCCGACCGTCTTTTTTGGAAGAGGCAACTGCTGCCTTATTTTGTCAGCTGAATGTAAGGTCATCAGATATTATTACTCCTACGTCCTTCACACAGTTCAGTCGTATTAAGATAGTGTCTGGGATCCGTCAGATATTCTGTACTGCTCCGTACCGGAACTTATCCCCAACTGAAATCCGTGTTGTTTTCGGTGGCCCAGCAGATGCCTTTGTCTATATCAGTTTGTAGATTCTCAGTGTCTTCTGCTGGTGAGAATTTCGTACTTATCCTAGTGTTATCTGCAGAGGATGATGTGAAGCTATGACTCGCGTTGTGTCAATGTCAGATATAAGAATAAGGAACAGAAGGGAAGTGAGTACAGTTCCGTTGGAACTGAGCCATTCTTTTTTTGAAGACACTGGAAATAGTCTGATTTACAACACGGTGTTGTGATCTGTCAGTGGATGGAAGATTAGACCTTATCTCTACATTACGATGGTGTTCTACCCTCCCACATCCTGACCTGGGGCTTCACTTTACCGTACGTCTAGACGATGTTACCGGATGTCCTCTACCCCTACAACTTGGTCAAGGCCCAAGCTGTCGTGTTGCCCCTCAGTTCAATTAGGCTGCTGGAGGCCACGGATCGTGGGCCACCATGTCCAACACATCATGACTGGTCTGGTACACCCTGACCTACGTAATATCAACCCGCTGGGGGTCTGAGTCAGACCCTTTGTGACCCCTGTAATCCTTTTGCGCTACCGCAAGCAGGATGAGCATGGGGTGCACAATAAATTTGCCGGAGTTACCGGCACAAATCAATACTGACGGTAGCCCAGGATTCTTTTCTTTAGATTCCTCGACTCGACAGAGTATAGTATAGTTATATGCTAATACTGTATATAAACTAAGCATACAGTGTCTTCTGACGCAATACTCACGTGACAGTTTCTTGTCGTAAGTAACACGTGACGTCAGCAACAACACAAATCCCCGAAAATCGAGAGCTGATTCGCCGAATACACGCGCCTGATCCACGCGACTCGTGATGTGTCTGGTGGCGCAAGACGATGCCGCCCGACTCACGTCTTCAGTATCTACCACTACCGAGGATTACACTGACCCGACCACGTCTACACATCACTGTTCCCTGCAGTGTCGTGGCAGTGAAGAAAAAAACAAAAAACGATGCTATGCAGTCCTCCTGACAACCATCCAAGTCCCTGTTCCCGTTATAAGACAGTCCCCCTGACAACCATCCAAGTCCCTGGTCCCGTTATAACACAGTCCCCCTGACGACCATCCAAGTCCCTGGTCCCGTTATAACACAGTCCCCCTGACGACCATCCAAGTCCCTGGTCCCGTTATAACACAGTCCCCCTGACGACCATCCAAGTCCCTGGTCCCGTTATAACACAGTCCCCCTGACGACCATCCAAGTCCCTGTTCCCGTTATAAGACAGTCCCCCTGACAACCATCCAAGTCCCTGGTCCCGTTATAACACAGTCCCCCTGACGACCATCCAAGTCCCTGGTCTTGATATGAGGTGGGCTAAGATGCCGACAGACGTGCTCACACCGAGTGTGCATCATCATCATCATCATCATCATTATCATCATCATTATCATCATCTACGGTTGTATGAGGAAGGATACGGTCGCCAGCTCAAGGCATAGTGTCGATATACCACAAGAGCTCAGTCAGTCCTCGTAGATTTTACATCTATAAATGCTCTCATGTGTTTGTGTGCGTGTGTTTGTGCGTATAGAAATACTTTCAAAGTGTTTGTGTGTTTGTGCGTGTCCCTACTTCAAGGCCGTATCGTAGCCACTACAGGTCCCGGATTGTGAATGTATGTACGTCAGAACGTGAGCCAAGGTTTAGGGCTACTGGCACGTTGGCCTTGGAGGCGGTTTTGAGGCTACAACAGGCCAGCCCAGCCTCGTGAATAACACTCTGACCTTCACAGCACTCATTCAAAACAGGCGACCTTGCAACCTCGAAGGACTGATGTACACGCAGGATCTAAAGGTACCAGAACCTAGCCTTCAAAGGCCGACAAAGGCCACCTTTTCAAGGTCCAGGATCAGTACAGCTTCCCGGTCATCACCACACGTTTTTATTCTTTTAACAGGCCATTTGTAGGCCAACAAAGGCCATTCGGATAGAAAATTCCTTGTCTTATGAAATCCATTTTTTTCCTGGTTCAGCGCCGGTTAACTCAGCCAGCACCATAAAATAAATGTAAATAACATAAATAAAATTAAGAGGACAAGGAAAGATGATTTACTCTGACGAGGCTTGCTTACCAAGAGTTTAAACTATGCAGACAAACCCAATTGTTATGAAGGCATATATATATATATATATATATATATATATATATATATATATATATATATATATATATATATATATATATATACCTAATTGCAGGTAAGCATGCTCCTAAGGAGGTCGTTATCCAGTTACCAGTGGACGGGCCTGGGCCATTACCAGGCAGAAATTCGAGACCAAAGAAAACGACCCCGGAGAACATTACCGAGACGGGAGAAGAAAATGGGCAGAGTGAGCTGTCCTGCTACACAGCAGGAGGAAAAATATACACGGAACACACCAGCAAACACACTGATCCAGTGGACCCGGATGTTATGTATATATACTTCTCTAAACGTTAAAGAAATGTGTAAGTAGACATAGATAGATAGATGGATAGATAGATGGATATATAGATAGATAGATAGACAGATAGATGGACAGATAGATAGACAGATAGATAGATCGATAGGGAGAGAGAGAGAGAGAGAGAGAGAGAGAGTTAGGGAAACCATTAAAAATCCTCACATCACCAGGTTGTGTGATGCTGTACGTTGCGTAAAATGTTATTCATCAAAATATTCAGTTTAGATAAAGGAAAATTTGTAGGTGAACAATGGCGGGTTCGATCATACAAAGAGAGCGGCGAGCGGGCGAATTGTCTGCTAATTATACAGAGTAAAGTGCCTGGAGGGAGCGGCCCGGGGGCCGGCCCACCCTCCCGGCCCAGGGCACAGCCTCAGCCTCTCCAGCCAAATGCACGACTCCCCAACACACACACACACACACACACACACACACACACACACGGGTTTACTGTGCACACAACAGGTAACATGGCAGTGTAGGGGGAGCCCCCCCCCCCTCACGGTCTAGACGATAGAGAGAGAGAGAGAGAGAGAGAGAGAGAGAGAGAGAGAGAGAGAGAGAGAGAGAGAGAGAGCATCACCTTAGGTTTCCTTCAGTCCACAAGAGAGCGCGCGTTCTGAGGGTGATTATAGTGGGGGGGGGAGGAGTAATGACAGCCAGGCTGGGGGAGTGAGTGTGTAGGGTCACACACACACACACACACACACACACACACACACACACACACACACACACACACACACACACACCCTGGGGGTGTGGTGTGGTCCCGATGGAAGACTTGGGGGGGGGGGGGCTTCACGGTGTCACTGAACCCCCACTACACCCGCACCTCCCTCCCCCCCCCACCCTTACCTCCTCTCCACAGCTCATCACAATCCCCCTCCCTCCCCTCACGCTATGACCCCACCCTCCCTCCCGTGGCCTGACCTCATGGGAGCACCAGCAACATCCTCCCACGTCACCAGGTGATCACACACACACACACACACACACACACACACACACACACACACACACACACACACACACACACACCGTCTTCCCCCAGCCACCACCACAATGCCACCATCACCACCACAGTAACCATTACTTATCCATCCACCACCACCTACACCCACCTACACCCACCTGCACCTCATAATGAGGTATGTACCTTGTGTTCCCCTCCACCCCTCACACACTGACGCTCGGTCCTTACTGGTGACAGTCATAATCATACGTACACTATCACTACTACAAATAATACTACTATTACCACTGATAATGAGGATAATAATAATGATAATAATAATAATAATAATAATGATAATCATTCACAGAAAAAACGGTACACACACACACACACACACACACACACACACACACACACACACACGGACCACCGTGGTGTAACGGTTAGCGTTACGGACTGTCACGCATGCACGGACTGTCAGGGATCAAGCCCGCACACGTTCGAATCCTGGTCGCGGCAGCCGGTCCACAGTCCACCTAGCTGTTCGTCCTCCCCACAGGGCTGGTCTATAGAATGGGTTTTTGGATCAGGCTGGTGTGCGTGTGTGTGTGTGTGCACATGCATTACAGAAAGGACATACTACCCATATACTAGGTAAAGAGACGAGGCAACATGAGAGTAAAACTCTCTCCCCGTAACACATAAACAGTAATCACACACACACACACACATACACACACACACACACACACACACACACACACACACACAATTCTTAGAAAAAACTGGGTGATGTCTCGTGTATTCTTGGAGTGTCAGAGAGCCTTTGATACTGTCCCTCGACGAAGAATGATGATGAGGCCAGACATCCACGCTGGTGTCACACGACGGCTACATAAATGGAGTGACAGCAATCTAATTGGCAGGGAGGAGAGAACACACGTCAGGGAAGCCTCTGAGCTCAACCTGGGCAAGGGTGACAAGTGGTGTCCCCTAAGGCCCCGTGCTGGGACCATCATTATTTCTGATCTACGTAAAATGATTTGGCAGACGAGGCAGCAGATCCATATCTGAGCGAGCTAATGATGCCGGAATTATGAGGGGGGGGGGGAGTCTTTAAAGTAACAACGACTGCGAACTATGAGCACAGATCAAGACGAGGTGCGACAGTGGTCGGACGAATGGCTAGTACTGTTTAACCCGGGACATTATATACTCATGGCTAATGGGAGGGGCTTCGATGCACCAGAGAGAGACACAGTACCCAAAACAAGAGTCGTATTGTGGACATCTTGCTGGACCTGCCACCAAAGCATCGTGGAAGATGGGACCGTTAGGCTGGCCAAACAGATCCTGTTCCACGTCAAAACCGCCGTCAGGTACGTCGACAGTGAGATGTTCAGCTCGATACACACGACGTATGTACAGCTGACCTGAGCCGGAGTTCCACGCAAGTCTTGGTCTCACCTGACATGCCACACAGAACTGCTGGAATGGATCCAAATGAAGGAAAGAAAAATGGTACGAAAATTCAGTAGAATGAGGTACGAAGAGAGTGGGAAGCCCTCAGTTTACCTTACGTGAAAGAGGAATGGCTCGTGCGAAACGAGGTAAGTGCTTATAAATTCCTTCGACGCTTCCACAGAACGACGTCATCACAGAACAGTTCCTCGAAGCCAGAGGAGAACACGGAACATGAGAACATAACTGGAAATTAGATTAAAAGACGTGAGCAAGAACGTCATCACCAATCACCAACAGAGCTGTGAACATATGGAAGAGTCTACGCAGATAGCAAGTAAACACGAGTACCACTGGGAAATCTATATAAGCCAATATGATTAAATGGTGAGGTTGAGAGATGGGACCTCACGAGGGCAAAACCCCCTCCCAAAATGTACAGATAGATAATAAATCACCACACACACACACACACACACACACACACACACACACACACACACACACACACACACACACACACAGTTAGCCTTCATCACCACAACACACCATGGGACACACACTGTGTGAATGGCAGGAGTGAAACTCGGACCTGCCACTAACCGCCCTAGTTTCTCGAGGGTGGAGCCACTCTGGGGAGTCTGTTGGTATTTGTGAGTGCGTCTGTGACGACGAGGGTTGAGCCTGAGTTATGGGTATGTCTGTGATTGTGCCTGTGACAATACAGGTTTCTGTGCGTGAGTCTAAAGCAATGTAATAATGGAACGATAGTCGTCTGTACCCTTGTGTCTGTATCCAGGACTGTGTACTTGGGCCACAGTAGAATAGCTATGTATAAATGGGTTTGTGTTAGTCCCCTGGTTTCTACACATGACCTTCGACGGAGGGGTGTACGCTGACCCTGGGCGTCACTCCGATCACATGAATCTCCAATAGCAGACGCTATACTGGCCAGATGTCGTGGCCTCCTCACACGCACACGTTTATCTATATATGTCATGTTCATCCCGAAGGCACATCTCTACCCCTACAGCACGGTCTGGGACCAAACTAAACTGTTGTTCCTCTAATTAGTTAGGCTGTTTGTGGCCGCAGCCAGCAAGTATACGTAACCACAGTAGTACGACTAACCAGGTAAATGCGGCACATATTCATCCAGTACGTTCCCGGATGTTACCACTGACTGGACCAAGTCACAAAGGAAACTAAAGAAACTACAGTGTAAACTCTACCTGTTTCTGAGTTTGGTTTTCTCACTTTCTTTCCAGGTAAACTGTCATCAGTTTAACCCGGGTTAAATATTCGTTTATCTGACTCTGATCTAAGGAGTCAACTGATGTGTACATCATCATAGGGTACGCTACCAAGAACAGCCTAACAGCAAATGACTGGTGAACCCCCAGCAGGCAACGTGTAAAGCCTTACCTCGTCAGCCTTCTTCATCAACATTTCATCCTACGCCAAGAGAAGAAATTTTGTTGACCACATAAAGTCTCAGAAGGATTCTGTCTAGAAGTAAACTTCTATAAAAAACGAAGGTTTGCTTGACCCTATTCGGCAAGATAGGCTCATGTCCTTCTACCGCCATTAACCACCTGGATCAAGTTGGGTCACGTCCTTCGACCACCATCAACCACCTGGATTAGGTTGGGTCACGTTCTTCGACCACCATCAACCACCTGGATCAACATAGTCTTTCAAGAATTAAGGAACTAGCGAGTACCTCCAGGTGGACGGGGCAAAAGACACCGACATCTGTACTCTCCAAGGCCAAATGGATGTAAAGGGCTGGCAGTCTCCACATCACCTTGCTGCCTGGAAGATGCAAACCTCAACAGCCTCACGGTTCACTGTATACAAAAAGAAAGCAGGAGCAAATGACGTCCAGCTCCCCAGGTCTGGCAGCTACCAGGTACTGGTCATCTTACGCTTCCCTAAGTCTAGACCAGAGCAAGTGCTGGATCCATGAAGCTCCCTCTGATCCAGGAGAGAGCATGCTCAGAGTCTCCAACGCCCTTGGCCCTTGCTCTTGAAGCCTGTAGACACTAACAGCCTCCAGGACTTCCTGGTTTTGGAAGCAGCAGGTGCCGGCAGCCCCCAGGGAGAATCAGGACTCCCCAGATTCCCTGCTCCAGGCAGCAGAAGGTTCAGGCAAATTCCAGATCCCGCTTTCCTTAGGTCCAGGAGGCACCAGGCACAACCAGCCGTTAGCACCCTCACGTCCTAGAGTGCAGCAGATGGCGGCAGTCTCCTTCACCCCCCCCCCTCCCCCCAGGTCTAGGAGAGATAAAAAGTCCCTTGTTTCTCGGTTCTCTAAGGGCCACAGGGCAGTAGACGCCGACAGCCTCCAGGTCTCCCAGGGCCAGACGGCGTCAAGGATCGGCAGCCTCCTCATAACCCTAAGCGGCCTTGGCAGTCAATCCCTTCGGTCCAGGAGGCAGGAGGTGCCTTGTACCAGAAGGTTCCTAAGGGCCGGGCGGCACCAAGACCCGGCAGGTCTCTCGTTACACAGGTCCAGGGAGGGCAGCGGCTGCCAGCCACCCTCGCCTGAAGAGGAAGATTACAAATGAGCAGCGTTAGTTATCCGGAAGCTGCGGCCGCCACGGTCAGGTCACGACTTCCGCCGCCCCCACCGCCTCCCGGGGCTGCTCCTGCCACCGGTGCCGCAACTCCACCCCGCAGCCCCGCATGCCTTGCCCCCACACAACACCACAAGCAAACGACTTCCTTGCTGACGAAGGCGCAGGCAAATGCCACGTCTGCGGCAGCCACCCGTGCACCACCACCTGACCAACACTACCGTTACCAACTGCCTCAACACTACCTCACCTGCTTCGTAACATACCCACAACAGCAGCTGCTGGAAGGGTGCAAAAATACGACATTTAAATCATCTTCGGCCCCTCTTACCCCACCCATCAAGAAACGTTCATCACCTTGATCCTTCCAACTCTCTCCAACTATGACGTGGACCCCACCCAATAGCCTGGGAAATAGGTACTGCATCATCATCGCCACCGTCACCTCCTGCCACCCGAGATCCCACGTCCCCGAGTTGCAATGTGGCACCACAACCGCACCCAAACCAGCCGAGCTTGTACAGACTGCTACCAGAACAGCTTCATCCCAACCATTCTGAACATCGTTAATAATTATATCACCCTTTATTAACATCCCTACTGTCTATACTGTGCACATATTCTCACCGTTTCGTTACCGTTTTAAGATGATAAACCAGTTATTATTATCATCAGTATTATTATCATTATTATTTTCATCATTATCATTATTATTATTATTATTATTATTATTATTATTATTATTATTATTATTATCGTCCTCATTATCTTTCCCTGGGGAGAGGGGAGAAAGACTACTACCCAGGCATCTGGTGCGTGTCGTTAAAGTCGATTAAGTGGGGGGGAAGGTAGGCTACGTGGATCTTAGGAATACATCATCATTGACATGTTGTCAATACAAGGACTATCAGTACGTTTAAACCAACACTGGATAATTGCTAGGGTAACATCAGTTATCAGTAAATACACGTGATCAAGGTGGAGAAATGCAAATCTAAAATTCCCGTTAGGATACAACTTCTTTATCCCTTCTGTCTCACCAACACAGTACGAGAACACTCTCATTCACACTTTCCCACTGAATTTCCACGGTAGTACACTCTCTACATACTACGTGGTGCTCCATCTTAGCCCTTTTCCTACCGGCTTCTGTGTCGGGGTTAGTGGCGGGTGGGGAGGAACCTTCAACCTTACTTATGTGTCTCTGACTCAGACCGATTCGAAAATTAGGATAGACCTACATGCCATCCAGCAGCTAACCTCATCACGGACCATCTGGTCTATTCTTACTTGTGACTCGCAGGTGCTTCTGTATACATTAGAACCCACCAATCACCCACCACACACCATCCCACCACAACCCACTAAACACATCCCACCCATCCATTACCCACCACACTCACTCCACTACCCACCCACACACACCCACCACTCAATCACTCCCCACACGTCGCCGCTACCCACCCACCACACCCCACCAAACACACTAAACTCCACCTCTCATCCACCACACCACATCCCGCCAGTCACACCCCACACCCCACCAATCACCACACTTTAACTCCATCACTCACCCACCACACCACACACCACTAATCACCACACTTACCTCCATCACTCACCCACCACACCACATCCCACCAGTCACCACACTTAACTCCATTTCTCACCCACCACACCACATCCCACCAGTCACCACACTTACCTCCATCACTCACCCACCACACCACACATACCAGGTGACTACTACACTCCACCGTCCACCCACCACACCCCAGCAGCCACGGACAGCCACGATGCGAGCCGTGATAAACACCACAACCAGTATTTGTCCAGCGTCACAGAGGCAGCACTACACGTCACAGCCTCCCGCATGAAGCACTTTCACCCCCACACGCTAAGAGCGAAAACAAATTTACAACCAAATTAATGAAAGGACCAGTGCGTCCCCCTCTCCCGGACCAGGACCTCCTCCATGGCCTCATAATACCCGCATTTAGGGCCCTCGCTCGTCCAGCAGGTCCCTGACGTGGGGCAAACACAGCCTGGACAAGAAACGACCAAGCCGGATTCATCGGCTTGTGGGTCACGAACCCTCATACGTCACTCGAGCTGCGAGAACGCTACGGGCTCGGCCGAGGCCACTCACAGGCTAAACTGGTAATGTCTGGCGCAGCTGGAGAAGCTCACGAAGGACACTAGGTACTTTAAACCAAGTCAAGACGTCTGTATTCCACAGGGTAGAAAGGTAGGCAAGTTAGTGTTACCTTGGGTCACCACCAGGGTGACGATGACCACTAAGCACGACGGTACGACCCTTGAGCAAGACAGTACGACCCTCGAGTACGACGGTGCAACCCTTGAGCAAGACAGTACGACCCTTGAGTACGACGGTGCGACCCTTGAGCAAGACAGTAAGTACGACCCTTGAGTACGACGGTGCGACCCTTGAGCAAGACAGTACGACCCTTGAGTACGACGGTCCGACCCTTGAGCAAGACAGTACGACCCTTGAGTACGACGGTGCGACCTCTGAGTGCAACGGTACGACCCCCTGGGTCATCCTACCTAAGGGTCATACTAACGTGGTCAAAAGTTGTAACGTCGAACTCAGATGTCGTACCATCGAGCTATACAGTCGTACCGCAGCACTCAAGGGCCGCTTAGCTGTGTTTTGGGGGGTGGGGGTGGGGTGGGTCAAATGAGAGCCAGTTCCCTCACTGCCACCGCAATTGGGTCAGTCACCTTCAGGGGGGGCGGGGGGACAGAGCGCCGACCCAAACAACATACAACACACAGGCAACACGTCCCTTACATGGCTCACGTAATATGAGAGCCATTCCTCCTTCCCCCTTGTGTTTCTTTATCGACGTCGCTGTACTCTTTTCCGTCCGCTGATGATGACGACGAACCCTTGTCGAGGGTGACTTCTCACTTGTGGTATTACAACTTGCAGGCGGAGTAAACACACACACACACACACACACACACACACACACACACACACACACACACACCCAAGAACTTGTTAGGAAAGATATAAAGAAATCCTTTGATAAGAGAGGTGGATGAATGGATGAGAATGACGGAGGACTTGCTTAATGCAGACATCATGCATAAATCTAGGAAGGTGCATGATAATGGTGAATGTTCATGAGACGGGGGCCCCCCACGAGTGGAAAACTCCCTCCCCGTACTATACAAACATGTAATTAACCACACACACACACACACACACACACACACACACACACACACACACACACACACTTCCCGTGCTAGGGGCTCGCTACCCTACACTGCCCGCGTCCTACTCGCTAGTCAGCCTGGTACCTGACAGGTCTGACAACACAAGGAACATTTCATCGTCAGGAACGGAGAAATTCCACGACAGTGTAACGGGTACCACAACTGGTAGACAGAGCATCAACATCCTACCAGAATCTACCAGCACAAGCTGGGTAGCATCAAATCTTGATTTCCTCCGCGGCCACAGCGGTAGTAATACGGGTTAAGGGAACAAAAGATTCCTACCTACTTAACAGAAATAATGTAGGAAATATGGGTAGAATATTCCAAAGATTTATTCTTGGTACCAGATGAGATGGTATGGGGAGATGACCCGACCTGACCCACACGCCTCAGTCGCCATGTGTCATTGTTTTGTACGTGGGTTCGTATCCTCCTCGGCCGTGGACAGAATCCGAAACTCCTGACTGTGTTCCCCCAGCCATTTGTGAACGCTGACTGCACGCGGCTACCTGGCGTTTACACTGCGTTTAAACTGTGCTCATATGGCGTGGATGGGGCGTTGGGGAGGCAGGGCGGCTGCGTCTAGATCGGCAGTGTGTATATATAAACAGAGAGAAGGACCCTCGAGCCAAGCAGCGTGCGTGGCCTCGAACCATGGCTGAGTATACAGAGGGACAGATGCTCCGGGGAGCCACTCAGAGTACGGTACACAGTGACTGGCTCTCTGTCTTACTCAGCAGCAGAACCACCACCACCACGGCCGGGTCAGGCCTGAACAGCTCTCATTTGAGAGAGAGAGAGAGAGAGAGAGAGAGAGAGAGAGAGAGAGAGAGAGAGAGAGAGAGAGAGAGAGAGATTCAATCGCAGGTGAGGGAAAAGGTACAGAAAGAGTTCATACCTGTTCACCAGGAACAGTAATCACAACACTGTAGCCTTCAAGTATGATGCATCAAAATAGAAGCCCATTATCCACAGCCAGGCCCCTCAGACCTTTCTGTGGTTTCCCCTGACCGCTTCATATGCCATGGTTCAGTCCACTGCTAGCACGTCGCCCCGCGTATATCACATTGATCCAATTCTCTCCATCCCTCGCTCACGCCTCACACTGTCCTGCAAGTTGAGGTCCTCGCACAGTCAAAGTGTCTTTCACTCCATCCTTCCACATCTTTCTTGGTTTCTCCATTTTCCTTCTTCCCTCTACTTCCGCCACGGATACCTTCAAAGTCAACCTCTCCTCACTCATCCTCTCCATATGTCCATACCATTTCACTACACGCTTTTCTTCAGCTCTCTCTCTCTCGTACATACTCCTCTTACTATCTCACCTTTTTCATACTCTTCTGTTTCTTATTCAACCTTCCGCACACTCCATACTGTCTTAAAACATTTAGTTTCCAACGCATCCATTCTCTTCTGTACCTCTTGATCTCGGGACCTACGCCTCGCATCCATACAGCACCGTCGGCACTGCTATACCATCAAACATACCCATCTCTGCCCTAACAGATACTGACCACCTCTCTTTCCACACATTCCTCAGCGTACCCACTTACCCACTCTATGGCTCACTTCAGCTTCCATAGTTCCATTTGCTGTCATGTCCGCTTCCGAGTATCACAAACATCCCACTTCCTCCAGGATCTCTCCACTCAAACTCACACTTCACCTAATTCATCCCCACTACTAAACCTCATAATCTGGCTCATATTCATATTTACTCACAACTTTTTCCTGGCGATACATCGCTAACGCGGAAAACAGTGAACAAGAACAAAAAATTATATACATATTACCATGTTTGCCAATGAGGGGTCTGGTCTAACAGGCTGTTTGTTGATGCAGGTCTGCGCTTATCATATATCACGCAACGTGACCGGTCTGGTAGCATGCAGGAATTAACTAGCCAGTTGTGTTTTAGAGGAAGTCTCCAGCATGGGTCTTCCCCTGGTGGGCTCTATACCAGCCGGGGGAACTGACGTGAGGCCTCTGGTGTTTACGCTATTTTCCCTTACAACGTCTATACTCCATCCTTGGCGTATTCCTTCCAGTAGTTATGGACACTCGTCCACCTCCCAAGTTCGCTCTGTGAAACCATTCTGCACTGCCGTTCCTCCGATCACATATAAGCTGTTTGAGGCCACGCCTATGTACCCTCCACAACCCAGCTGGTCATGTAAATTTTTATAAATATTCATCCAGTCAATTACTGCAGGGAGTCAGGTGAAAGTTCTTCAGCATTGGATATTTCCACTGTTTTCTTGCTGAATCTGTAGTACCTTTTTTGATTGTCGTGTTGTTTTGCCGTTTTCCAAGCTTGGCTGGTCATGCCAGTAGGGAACCACATATTTCCAGTGTTGTAAACTGGGAAGCATACTCTCCAGGACTCCACCAGGTGCCAATCATGATACATCCATCCCTGTTCGCTCTGGAGAACTCAGTGTCAGTGATTTCAGTCGCTCCTCGGGGGTTGCAGCGGTACATTTACGCGTGCAGTGCAACTGGTCTGACTAGTATGGTTTAAAACACTTTTGTCAGTTTTCCTTTCGTGCGATTCTTCCGGGTTTATATGACACTTTTAAGACACGGCAGCATATCCCAAGTCATGGTAGAACACGCGCTCTGAATTGTGTCAACAGTGGACTTGCTCTCTCGTTTTGAAAGTTCTCAATATTCAGCTCATCATTAACATCCTCGCAAATTCGATTGTTCTTTTTAGTGTTCCCTGAAGGTGAGGTCATCTATCATTATCATCACCCAGATATATGATGTATTTTCTACATGGTTAATCATTGCCCAATCAAAATCACATTTTCTGTGGCCTCCGGGAAGACATGGATGATATCCATCTCCAGGTTTTGAAAACCTTCGGTCGATGATACTGCCGTACTGACGCTGGTGTCTTAGTGTGTGTCGCTGTCAGTGTCAAGTGTGAGTATGAGGAACAGTTGGGGAAAGAGCACAGAACTCTTGACGGGTGAAATCTTAACAACAAGGGTCAGTGTATTTCGTTAGGTCAACTCGACTGTCCAGGAACCGTGTGAAAATGTTTCCCAGCTCATGCTATGGTGCTACTACTACCAACTGCTGCTCATGCTATGGTGCTACTACTAACAACTGCTGCTTATGCTATGGTGCTACTACTACCAACTGCTGCTTATGCTATGCTGTTACTACTACCAGCTGCTGCTCATGCTATGGTGCTACTACTAACAACTGCTGCTCATGCTATGGTGCTACTACTACCAACTGCTGCTTATGCTATGCTGTTACTACTACCAGCTGGTGCTTATGCTATGGTGTTAATACTACTAACTGCTGCTCATGCTATGATGCTACTAATACGAACAAGTCACAAGTGTTCACCTTCGCCTCGAGTCTACCTTAATCATATTCGTCTTCCCTTCATGGTTCCCGGGGTTCATTACAATGCTCCAGCAATTGTACAAGGCACGATCGTCCAGGTGTTAATCCGTCCTGCCTTAGGTTATGGAGGCTGGTTGATTCTGTCTATTCGATCACCTTTTTCCCTCAACACTTTCAAAAACCTTTAAGAAACACAGTGGCTCTGCGGTGGCGTTGGAGCATTTTTTTTTTTTCCCCATGGCTGTGTTTCTTCCCCCTCCTGGCGGTGGAATAAGTACGTCAGCAGTTTACAAAGTCTCCCAAGGCGATGGAGGGACCAGATTTTTTTTTTCGTTTCCCCTCCATAAACGCTGACGGCCTCTGCCGTTTTTCTCTTCTACGATGTTGTATCGGCATGAGGCTTCGTGAATCTGGTCCTGCAGCAGACTGCGTATACGCACATGCCGCCGACGGCTCTTTGAAAGTAACGAAGCTAATTTCCGATGGGCGTGTCGCTAGGGGAGTAAGGTAACGAAGACCTGTGTTGGGTCGACGGTCGGTCGTGCGCACGTGTGTTGACAAGCAAGACACTGACTCTCAACACTAAACTGTCGCACACTGACCCTCTCTCATCCGTGTATGACCTGACCTGACCCAGGGTGTTGGGGGATCAGCACTGGATACAGTTTTTCACTTTCCCTTCGGGGAGAAAAAAAAGAATATTTAGGGTTATTTTTCTATTTCTTATAACAGCTCCTTGTTTGTTGGCCATTTCTTGATGTGTGTGTGTGTGTGTGTGTGTGTGTGTGTGTGTGTGTGTGTGTGTGTGTGTGTTATTACTTATATGAGCAGCACCGAAGGTTCTTACATAGGTAGAACCCCATCTCTTGAACCTTCTCTACCGTCATTCAACTTTCAAACTTCTGTCACCATTCATTACTTCATCATTCACTTTCCTCCATTCATCCACCACCCGTGTCTTCTACGATAACTTCCTTACATCTTACGTAACAAGGTTCTTGCTTACGTCCTCTGGCTGTTATACCGTTGCATCTTACGAAGAACTGGTCACTATTGATGTCATTAAACTGGCATACAAACTACGAGGTTATGAACAGGTCTCCTCTTACTCTTCTCTCCTACAGTTGACGAATCTAGGCATTTAGCCTTTACCTGTAACTCAGCTGTCTGGACTACCATCTTTGTTTACCTTCCCCTGGGCCTTCTCAGTTGGTTCTTTGTGCGTCTTGAAGTGTGGTGACCAAACGTGAGAAGCATAGTCTAGTTCTGGCTTTGTATAGGACGTGAACAGCTTGCTGAATATTCCCTTATCCATGTACCTGAATGTTGTGTTCCACCGTTAGCTACCTTCACAATATCTCATATACGCGAGTGTGATTACCATTTTGTGGGTTACGAGGAGAGGGTTTTTACACTCGTGTTTCCCCGTCTCTTAACCTTGTATATATGCATCACGGTTTTACATTAGTGTGTATATGGACAGACACACAGAAAGACACATACACACACACATTATATATATATATATAGGGGATAGGGGATTAAGAATACTTCCCACGTATTCCCTGCGTGTCGTAGAAGGCGACTAAAAGGGGAGGGAGCGGGGGGCTGGAAATCCTCCCCTCTCGTTTTTTTTTTTTTAATTTTCCAAAAGAAGGAACAGAGGGGGCCAGGTGAGGATATTCCAAAAAAGGCCCAGTCCTCTGTTCTTAACGCTACCTCGGTAACGCGGGAAATGGCGAATAGTTTAAAAGAAAAGAAAAAAAAGAATATATATATATATATATATATATATATATATATATATATATATATATATATATATATATATATATATATATATATATATTAAAATGGAAAGTGAAGTATTGCAGTAAGCAGCGACGGCGTACGTGAGGAACATTGGAAAATCAGGGTGTCCACACATGGCCAGGCAGTGTCCACACGGAGGCCATTCTTCTGGTGGCAGACGGTAATCTGGTGAGGCCCCCAACCCCCCCCACCCTGCCTAATATGCCAGCCATCACCAGCCTACACATCTTATATCCCTCCCCCCCTCCACCCAACCCCACCCTACCCAAAAATACCTCCTCCTCCCCTCAAGACTTTCTCACTCACTCGGCGTCAAGACCACGTTTTCTGTAACCCACCACACCGTCATATACGACCCCCTCCCACTTAGTACCAGAGGGACTGTCCTGTCTCCTCCTTCCCTCCGTCTTTCCGCTCATCAGAGTAAATCGTTATCGTAAATTTCTTATGATAATTGTGACCCCGTGTCCGTGCGCAGCCAAGTGCAGGTGAGTTTACCGCCGAGGAAGAGATTCCAGAAATACAAATCAGCGTTTAGTGGATATATTTAGCGAAACACGTTCTACCAGATTGAGAGATTAGACCAGCCGGGCGGGTGAGGAGGGTGGGTGGGTGGTGACGCTCGCTCAGGCATCCCAAACATATTGCTAGACACTGACCTCCTCCGCACGCTGGGCTAGGAGGGGGACACCTCACCCTGGGTGACACCTCACACAGGGGACACCTCACCCTGGGGACACCTCACCCAGGAGGGGGACACCTCACCTAGGGGGACACCTCACACAGGAGGGGGACACCTCACACAGGAGGGGGACACCTCACCCAGGGTGACACCTCACCCAGGAGGGGGACATCTCACCCAGGGGGACACCTCACCCAGGAGGGGGACACCTCACACAGGAGGCGGGACACCTCACCCAGGGTGACACCTCACCCAGGAGGGGGACATCTCACCCAGGGTGACACCTCACCCAGGAGGGTGACACCTCACCCAGGAGGGGGACACCTCACCCAGGGTGACACCTCACCCAGGAGGGGGACACCTCACCCAGGGTGACACCTCACCCAGGAGGGTGACACCTCACCCAGGAGGGGGACACCTCACCCAGGAGGGGGACACCTCACCCAGGAGGGGGACACCTCACCCAGGAGGGGGACTCCTCACCCAGGAGGGGGACACCTCACCCAGGGTGACACCTCACCCAGGGTGACACCTCACCCAGGAGGGGGACACCTCACCCAGGAGGGGGACACCTCACCCAGGGTGACACCTCACCCAGGAGGGGGACACCTCACCCAGGAGGGGGACACCTCACCCAGGGTGAAACATGGGGTCGGTCTCCCCATGAACGTTGAGGGACAAACATGCCTCGCCTTGTGTACGAACACACGCTCTCTCTCTCTCTCTCTCTCTCTCTCTCTCTCTCTCTCTCTCTCTCTCTCTCTCTCTCTCTATCTGTCTATCTATCTATCTATCTATCTATCTATCTATCTACATGTCTCAAACTGCAGCGCTGTCCGGTCACCACTCAAACAAAATGAAAATATGAACAAGACAGAGAGAGAGAGAGAGAGAGAGAGAGAGAGAGAGAGAGAGAGAGAGAGAGAGAGAGCGAGAGAGGGAGGGAGGGAGGGAGGGAGAGAGAGAGAGAGAGAGAGAGAGAAATTCAGAAACACTTTGACGAGCTTGATCGAGGGATGGGCATATCATGAGTCATCATAGGTGGTTGGGAGGTTGGGTTAGGAGGTTGAAAGACCCTGAAACCTGAATGCAAGAAAGAAGAAGGAAAAATGATAAATGATCATCCCGGCATGACGGCAACCCTAGGGCATCAAGAGTAATGCCCAGCATTTTAAACCCACCACACCCAAGGGAGGAAGAAAACAGAATCACCAAGTCTACAAGACGAAGAACAACAGCATGGCACATAACCCGCCACATATCGCACACACCAAAATATAGGCGACTATACTGCAAAACACAGACAAAAGAAAGAGGTAGACGAATTCTGTTGAGAATAATAAAATACGCGCATCATGCTACTATAGAAACATTTAAACGAATGCCTGAAATAGGGGTTAAATTCTGCTGAAATAGGGTTAAGTTCTGTTGAAATAGGGTTCAAGTCTGCTGAAATAGGGTCAAATTCTGTCGAAATAGGGTTAAATTCTGTTGAAATATGGTTAAATTTTGTTGAAATATAGTTAAATTATATTGAACTATGATCAAATTCTGTTGAAATATGGTTAAATTCTGTTGAAATATGGTTAAATTTTGTTCAAATATGGTTAAATTCTATTGAAATATGGTTAAATTGTTGAAATAGGGTTGAATTCTGTTGAAAAAGGGTAAAATTCTGTTGAAATATAGTTAAATTCTGTTGAAATATGGTTAAGTTCTGTTGAAATAAGGTTAAAGTCTGTTGAAATACGGGTAAAGTCTGCTGTTCCCTTTGATGAACCCAAGGAAGATAATTATATACATATAATTACTCAACGAGCGGGGCGGTAAACGAAGACATTACTTTCAACGAGCAAGACCTGCGGTGAGCGCTACGCTTGTGCCATTTGTTAAGGCAAATTTTAGCCGTAGCTACACGTAGGTAGACACATACACACACACACACACCACACACACACACACACACACACTTGGTTGCTGAACTGTTCAATGCAGTCGCGTGACTTTAAAGACAAAATAAATCTCTTCGAGAGATAATATTGCCAGAAAGAAAAAGAGGAGGAAATATCGGGATGGGTGACTAAAGGAATTAGAGACTTAATTGAACGTACGAAAAATCGTATAGGACATATCCAGTCAGTGATAATCCAGAGGATCATGGAAGGTGTGTGTATATATATATATATATATATATATATATATATATATATATATATATATATATATATATACATAATGACAAAGAGACTGTACCAAGAATGTTAGAGGGTAAGTAAAAGAGATCTTGAGAAAGGAAGATGTCTCACAAGGTTTAGAGAGCTTGTAAAAGAGATCTTGAGAAAGGAAGATGTCTCACAAGGTCTAGAGAGCTAGTAAAAGAGATCTTGAGAAAGGAAGATGTCTCACAAGGTCTAGAAGAAGGACCCCCACGAATGCTTCAGTTGTTCAGGATTACTTCCAATATATATAAGAACTGGTTATCTAGCATACTACAACAACGGTACCTTAACAAAGGATAATAAATAAGATACTTTCGTGGCCAAACTAATTGTTTTCATTCAGTATTCGTTACAGACAAGTTTTGAGAACATACAACCACCACAAAACGTGTTTCCTGGGAACAGATAACAGAGAAATATTACGTTAACATGACACACAAGAGCAGCGACGCGTCATGAATATTAAGACTTTATTTAGTCTAGTAACTATGATAGCCCTGAGACCTTTCTTCCAGCATAATGCAGATATCAATTCAACTCAAAAAAGAAATAGACAATGCGCCTCAAATCACTTCAAGTTTCAGGGAAAATCTTTTGAAACAATATTCATGTTAGACACGTAATCAAAGACTTTAAAAGACTTTAGACTTTAAAAGTCTTCAATAAACGATAAACAAATAACTGTAAATGAACATGGGTTCCGCTGTAAAAGGTAATATTCTACGAATTCCACAGACTTCTGAATTTACTTATGGTAAAACTGCGATTCACTAATAGATACCCAGAAATGTTATACCGACAGATCCACAGCACCACAGTCACTGCCACCAGGCACCGTAAGATGAAGTCATACAGCACGGGTGATAATGGCGTGTGAGCCAACATCGAGGACTGGGTTACAGATGGAAGAAAGAGTGGGTGGCATGGAAACGCGGAAGCATCCGATTGGCTCGGCGTGACACGCAGGGTACCGCAAGGTTCACTCCTACGGCCCCGTGCGTCCGTATCATCGAAGTGCAGACGTAACGAAACAGCAAAAATGTCGGAAATTCTGCCCACGACGGGCTATTAGGATGTACAGCCCAAAGGAAAAGGAACACTTTGATAATCCACAGAGATTTTGAGCCATACCACCACAGGTATGTGGCATGGCAGGTGAATTTACGTGCAGACAAATGCAAAAGTAATGCATTATGGTGATAAGATACTGAACACGAATATATATATATATATATATATATATATATATATATATATATATATATATATTATCCCTGGGGATAGGGGAGAAAGAATACTTCCCACGTATTCCCTGCGTGTCGTAGAAGGTGACTAAAAGGGAAGGGAGCGGGGGGCTGGAAATCCTCCCCTCTCGTTTTTTTTTTTTTTTTTTTTTTTTTTCCCAAAAGAAGGAACAGAGAAGGGGGCCAGGTGAAGGTATTCCCTCAAAGGCCCAGTCCTCTGTTCTTAACGCTACCTCACTATCGCGGGAAATGGCGAATAGTATGAAAAAAAAAAAAAAAAATATATATATATATATATATATATATATATATATATATATATATATATATATATATATATATATATATTGTTTGGTACACCATCAACAGAAATACAAGGAGAGAGAGAAAAAAAATACTTGGAATGATTAAATCGCAGTGGTTTAAAATGCCCGGAGTAATCCTTAGCTGCATACATTAAAACAGTGTCAGGTTTCATTACTAAAAATCCAATAATGTATTGTAAAACAAAAGACACAATTGTTATTCGTTTTAAACACTTTAAATCACACATTACATTGAGAATATACTGTTCATTTTCTGATCATCAAATCTTACCCAAGAAGAAAAGTGTGAACGAATACAAATAAGTGCAGCAAAACTAATTCCCTCGCTCAGACATAAACCTTACGAAGAAAAATATTCAAAGATATAAATATATTTTCTTCCATAAAGCAAGGATCACCAAGAGATGTAATAAGTGTTTGCAAATACTTAATAACTTCGAGGATATAACTCATCAGTTTTTTTTTTCAGGTTAGACAGTGATACACTGACCAGAAATACTGGTAGGAAGATACAAGGAAGAAAATGGAATGGAAAAGACAAAACGTTTTCAGCTGCCGAGATACAGAACACAGATATTGTCAGGGGTCATCAGTAGACTTAAGTCGCAGCCAGATAAATACTTTGATGATATCAATTATCAGGAATGATCCTGTTCTAGTGACGCTTATATGCAAAAGTGTCTCGACTTCATTGTATCAAAACATTACAAGCTAGAATTCTTCTCCTCGAGAGCTGAAAAATCATACTGGAATATTTTTCCTCCACACATCCTGCCTCACAACGTTTCCATCTCAAGTGTTCTCTCTCAGTACCACGTGGCATTCCTTCATTGATATTGACCTGCCGGAGGGAGTGGTGGGTAGGGAGGAACATTCTGCTTCACTATCCCGTCTCCATTTAGAGTGGTGGGAAGGGAGGGACCTTCTACTTTACGATTCTCTTATGTCTGCATCTTTGTAGATTGGGACTTTATGGTCATACTGTTGTAATCGGCGGATCATCTCATCACAGATCATCAGGGCCTCTTCTCTCTCTCTCTCTCTCTCTCTCTCTCTCTCTCTCTCTCTCTCTCTCTCTCTCTCTCTCTCTCTCTCTATCTCTCTCTCTCTCTCTCTCTCTCTATCTATCTATCTATCTATCTATCTATCACAACACATAACTAATACGAGTCGTTCTTCATAACTCTATACGTTCCTTCGGTCAGTGCTACACTCCTAGCCCTACCTTTTGGCAAAGTCTCTTCGTAAGTATTCGTCAGTAGATAATCAGTCTCTCCAGCAGAAGTGAGCCACATGCCCCAGTAAATGTCTCACCTGGTCTACCTGTACCCAATACACCGTCCTCCAATGTACTGCAGGATGAGTCAGTCAGTCATACATCTTTACCCAGGTCATCTCTCTGCGTGTCGTACACTTCTTGACTATCCTTCCACCTCCCTGTGTCGCACACTCCTTGACTCTATCCTTCCACCTCCCTGTGTCGCACACTCCTTGACTCTATCTTTCTCCCTCCCTATGTCGTACATTCCTTGACTCTATCCTTCCACCTCCCTGTGTCGTACACTCCTTGACTCTATCTCTCTCCCTCCCTTGCAGATCCTCTCATTCCTGTCGCCTTCCTCAGTAAAGCTCCACCATCCACCAAGTATGCATTCCATGGTCCCTTAGCAATCCATTGTTCACATTCACAACCAGACCTCCCTCTGTTTAAGGCCTCATTTCCCATTCTGTCCACTCTGCTCCCCCCACTCACATCCTGACCTGAGGACACCCACCTCTCCAGCTACACTCCCGGGTCGTCACTGGGCCCCACATAACACCCCCGTAACCCCGACCCACATCCTGACCTGAGGGCACTCACCTCTACAGCTACACTCCCAGGTCCTCTTCCCTGGCTTCACATAACACTCCCGCGCATCACAGGAACATGATCCATCAGTGCCTCGTTGCTCAGCTATGCGTGTGCTTTAAGGCAATTCCCCACACTCGAAATTTCACACTGTGACTGCCATGTCCCACACACCACTAGCCCATTCTACCAAGCAGTTACGTCAATCCATCGAGCACTACAACACAACCCTTGGGTATGATGACCTGGCCTCTGTCCCCAACCTTAAGACTCGGGTAAAAGACTCGGCCATATCATCCTGCAGGTTCGTTCCATCCCTGCTCAAGGGTCGTACTGCGTATCCACGGGTCGTGCCCTAGCATTCATGGAGTTATACTCCCTCGTCTTCACCAGGTATTCATTCCACAGTATCCTGCAGCTCCTCATCTGTCTCTCCCATTCTCACAAAGACATCTGCATACACCAACACTCTCGCCTTCCACTTCCCAAATCACTCTCTCCCTCGTGTAATTCATGGCAGGGCTCAGCTCCATCCATCAAGACATGACACCAACCGCGGGGACTTAACACACCCTCGTCCTGCCTGCAGTCTCAATCCTCAGCCACTCGGCCCCCACGTGTCCTGGCGCGAGCCTGCCTGCCCTCACTCTCTCGAGAGAGGTTGCGCCACCCACCCCCGACAGCTTTCCAACGACTCCATAAATTTCCACCACGCCCACCGGCTACGCTTCTCGCTTCTATCATATATCTCTCGTCGGAGTCCATAAACATCAGACGCCCTAAGCGTGAACAATAAACGCTCGGCCTGAACTTTACACATGACCCATCCCGGCATCACACCTGCCTGCTCCACCTCAGTACTACACAGGTTTGTCCAGTCGCCAAAAGCCTTCACACACACACACACACACACACACACACACACACACACACACGACCATACTGTATAACCACAGTGCTGATCCACGCCTCGGCGTCCACCTGGTAAGTCGGCCTGGCCGTCCACCTAACACCCCTCCTCCCCCACCTCCACCTCCCTCCCCCACACCCTCCATGATGCAAACCAGGTCAGTGTTGGTTGTGGGCGGGGCGTGGGCGGTGGTGAGGGCGGGAGAGCCGCGTGGCTCGCTGGCCAGGCCAACACACACACACACACACACACACACACTTCCTCCATACTCCTCACGTCTCCGTGTTCCACAGACAACAGTACAGTGAAACATGTGACTCCTGTACGCACACAAAAACGTCCGTACTGGTGTCTGTGTGGATCACTGACGTCATACAGTAACTAGCACAACGAAGCCGCTACTTAAGACTGTACAGAAAATTTGGCCATTGTCTTAAAACTTGCGATGTAAAGAATTATGTTTCCACTGGCAGGATATCCCCTTGTTTCGTGACCCCCAGTATTCCTATCCACCTGTATGGAACAGGTATGTGAGGGATGGTGACCCTCCTCCCCCCACACCCTCCCAACACTCCACCCCACCCACCAGACTCCATCCTTCTCCTACTCTCTCTCTCTCTCTCTCTCTCTCTCTCTCTCTCTCTCTCTCTCTCTCTCTCTCTCTCTCTCTCTCTCTCTCTCTCTTCCCCGTCTTGCCAATGGCTGATCCAAGCCATCATGTTTCCCCAGCCTCCCCCGACACAGTCGTTCTCACATTCCCTCCATCATCTCTCGTTCTCACGTTAACCCTCCCATTTTACCATCTCCTCTACGTTCCTTCTTTCCCTTTTGGCTCATTTCTTTCATCGATCTCAAGTCACTTTTCTCCTCATTTATCGTTCTACTATACTCGAACCCTCAGCTTCTTTTTCCTGGATCCTCTCCACTTCTCTTAAGTGATAACAGACCTATGTTTGTTAGCGTCAGACCAGAGCGTCAGGGCGGCCCCACGCCACCCACAGTGACCCGCCCCTTACAGGTAAGGCCTAGCTGATCACAGTGTGTGTGTGTGTGTGTGTGTGTGTGTGTGTGTTCGCCCCCTCAGGTTAAGCCAGTCATCACTCCCAGCTGCTGCGTCTTGACCAGCGGGATGAAGGTCTGTACCATGAAGTTCCTCGGTGTGGAGACGTGTGTGGACACCTGTGGTCAACCCAGGTTCAATCAGTGTTGCCCCCTTGATCCCCAAAGATAAAAAAAAAAAAGAGAGTCTTCAACATTTCAGCTTTCACAGTTCCCAAAGGTTTTCTACACTGGTTGAATGAACACATCAAACTTCAACAGGAGAAAAGTTAATTACCTTTTAACAAACAACAAATCATGTACTTATGACAAAACAAAATGTCTATGTATCTTATTGGGAATATATATATATATATATATATATATATATATATATATATATATATATATATATATATATATATATATATATATATTTATTTTTTTATATATTATACTTTGTCGCTGTCTCCCGCGTTTGCGAGGTAGCGCAAGGAAACAGACGAAAGAAATGGCCCAACCCCCCCCCCATACACATGTATATACATACGTCCACACACGCAAATATACATACCTACACAGCTTTCCATGGTTTACCCCAGACGCTTCACATGCCCTGCTTCAATCCACTGACAGCACGTCAACCCCGGTATACCACATCGCTCCAATTCACTCTATTCCTTGCCCTCCTTTCACCCTCCTGCATGTTCAGGCCCCGATCACACAAAATCTTTTTCACTCCATCTTTCCACCTCCAATTTGGTCTCCCTCTTCTCCTTGTTCCCTCCACCTCCGACACATATATCCTCTTGGTCAATCTTTCCTCACTCATCCTCTCCATGTGCGCAAACCACTTCAAAACAGCCTCTTCTGCTCTCTCAACCACGCTCTTTTTATTTCCACACATCTCTCTTACCCTTACGTTACTCACGCGATCAAACCACCTCACACCACACATTGTCCTCAAACATCTCATTTCCAGCACATCCATCCTCCTGCGCACAACTCTATCCATAGCCCACGCCTCGCAACCATACAACATTGTTGGAACCACTATTCCTTCAAACATACCCATTTTTGCTTTCCGAGATAATGTTCTCGACTTCCACACATTCTTCAAGGCCCCCAGGATTTTCGCCCCCTCCCCCACCCTATGATCCACTTCCGCTTCCATGGTTCCATCCGCTGCCAGATCCACTCCCAGATATCTAAAACACTTCACTTCCTCCAGTTTTTCTCCATTCAAACTCACCTCCCAATTGACTTGACCCTCAACCCTACTGTACCTAATAACCTTGCTCTTATTCACATTTACTCTTAACTTTCTTCTTCCACACACTTTTCCAAACTCAGTCACCAGCTTCTGCAGTTTCTCACATGAATCAGCCACCAGCGCTGTATCATCAGCGAACAACAACTGACTCACTTCCCAAGCTCTCTCATCTCCAACAGACTTCATACTTGCCCCTCTTTCCAAAACTCTTGCATTTACCTCCCTAACAACCCCATCCATAAACAAATTAAACAACCATGGAGACATCACACACCCCTGCCGCAAACCTACATTCACTGAGAACCAATCACTTTCCTCTCTTCCTACACGTACACATGCCTTACATCCTCGATAAAAACTTTTCACTGCTTCTAACAACTTTCCTCCCACACCATATATTCTTAATACCTTCCACAGAGCATCTCTATCAACTCTATCATATGCCTTCTCCAGATCCATAAATGCTACATACAAATCCATATATTGTAAAGGATCACAATTTTGCGCGTGATCAAGATATTCCTACGAGTCCACGGGGAAAAATGAAACACGAAAAGTTCCCAAGTGCACTTTCGTGTAATAATCACATCATCAGGTGAGACACAAGAGAGAAATATAACAGTCAATTGATATACATCGAAGATACGAAGCCAGGAAGCCATTTAGTAAACATGCGATATATATATATATATATATATATATATATATATATATATATATATATATATATATACATACATATGTGAGTCAAACATATTGAAACCCTCCCCCCCCTCCCCCCTCCCCACACCGAATGTTAAGAAACACCCCTCAGATCTGTTCCGCTACCATCAACAGCCTAGCGAGGAGCCAATGGTCATTTTCTGCTTGCATTCCCCTTTACTCATTTGTTTAAATATACAGACAATAAAAAAAAAAAAACAGTATGTCTTAAAAGAGAGTTTGGCTTCCGTGTTTTTCAAGTGAGGTTCCCTGAAACACAAGGGTTCCGTGAGCATCTGTTGAGGGTTCCGCCAAAATAAAAGAAAAAAATAATAGATAACAATAATGATAATAATGATAATAATAATAATAATAATAATAATAATAACAATAATAATGATAATAATAATATATTAATATGGCAATCCAGTAGTAGTTCATGTTACAGAAAACGGAGGCCTTTTAACCTGCGCCCGGCTGGCTGCCACATAGATACGTGTAGAGTCAAAAAAACAAAAAATGAATAATAAAAATTTCTAAGTAGAAAGAAAACGTGTGCTTCCTCAGGTAGCGTCACAGTCTCTGGTAAGATGATGAATGATAGACTCCATCGTGGGCTGGGATCATACATGCAGAGAGAGAGAGAGACACACACACACACACACACACGATCCTGCCTACGCTAACTAACCACTTATCACGTCACGAAGCTGCCGTCACCTTGCCAACCGAAACTAATTTTTGTTTCAACGTATTTTATTTATAGATGAACCGTCTCATGGCTTTCTCTCAAGACCTACCCGTGTTTCCTGGTCGATCAACTAGGCACCTGACTTTGGCACATTGATAACGTTTATGAGATAGCCATGATAAGGGTAAGGCTTAAGGTATTTTAAGGTATTACGATTTTAATAGCGAAATGTGCAGATATTTCTTGTGGAAGTAAAACCCGAGAGAACTCTGTCTCTCAAATTCAAACGAAACGTCAAGCGTTTAAAAAAAAAAATATATAAAAGGCAACGTTAAAAAAAGACCAAATAGGACCAGAAATGACTGGAGAAATTGGATATTTGAAAGAAAAACTAACGAAATTTCCAATTTTTCGACAGCGTACTGACGAATTCTTCCAGAAGTCTGGCAACTCGTTACCAATGAGAGGGGAACCTGATCGGGATGCGTTGAAAGCTGGGTTCAAGCGCGTTGCAGAATTATGTATATAGTCTTACGTCGAAATCTTGTGGCAATCTGTCAATATTCTCCAATCTGTTAATCTTTCGTCATTAACTACGTTAACATCATTGATTTTAATCATCACGAGAAAATACAATGCAGCAAGGAACACCTTGAGAAACCACGCCGGCAGAAGATGTGGACAGTCGACAATATTCACGAGAGCCAAGTGCACGTAGCGCAACCAGAGAACAAGAGAAGAAAAGTTCGCCAATACAGTGACATGTTACCCGACACCATAGGTTGCTCTAGGTCTGTCCTCTACCGCTGTGTAATGTCTGTGGGGGAAGCTGGTGAAGCGTCGTGGGTTTCAGCCAGGCTGAAAGGGTAGTTTTCAGGTAATTATGGACACCTGACAAGTAAAATTGTGGACTATTCTAAGATACTCTCCTAAGCTCCCCCCAAAAAAAAAATAAGGAAAAATGAAAGGCTCTGAAAGATGAAATAGTTTTTGACAGCAAGTGACTTATGTCAAGCGGCAAGTTATTTTGTGGCTCAGGTTTTCTCCCAAGAAATAGAAACCAACATTGTTGTTAAGTACCTGATTACCCTCGTCTGCCCAGCAGTGGTACAAACAAGTGTCTGGAGTTGAAGCAGAGACGAAGAATAACCACAAAATAATTCCACTTTCTGATGATAACAACACAAGAGTATAACTGATATCACAAAGACGCTGAAAATAATGCCATCGAAAAGATAGAAAACAAAAGCCAGTTTCGTGTACCGCAAGTGGATGACTGCGCTCGTAACTCTCATACGTTTTGTTGACAACGGAACAATAACTAAAACGGCAGCCAAAACTGGAAAGGATACACCGGCAGGGAACTCACCAGGGAACTGTAAACACTGACGATTATTTTTGCTGGCTTAAATTCAACTGCCTTGCCAACGAAGCCCCAACCTTTCTTGGCCTTTTTCTACACGGCTGATACGCACTGGAGAGTATATCGTCTTTTTTCTATATGGCTGATACGCACTACTTACTACCCATCATGACGCTTGAGGTTATCGTCTCTTTTCCTCGTTTATGTGACGTAGCTCAACGGAAGTTGTTCTACAGCTTGTGTTTCTGATTTGAGTGTCAGTTTGCCATATACTGGACATATCACAATTCGTCCCCTACTTCAAAGGCCAATGTCTCTGAGTCGTCTTTCAAGTGGAGACGATCATATTCTGTTACAGGTCTGACTCAAAGAGTTCTGCGGTGCCTGCGAATTAGATTACCTCACAAAACAGCCTATTATACCAATGCCATAAATGTATATGAAAAAGAAAGAATCGATCCCAAGACCAATCCCTAAGGCACACCACTTGTTGCGTCTAACCATTCTAAGGCTTGGCCGTTAATCACTATTGTTGCTTAATGGTTAATCAACCAACTTTCTACCTACCGATGTACAACCCCATCTGTATCATGTGACTTACCTTTGGTCAGCAATATTTCACGTTAGAGTTTATTAAATGCTTTCGTAATATCTTACTAAATTACGTCTACCGTTTTTACATCCACTGTAAAGATTGATTCTAACGAAGAAGAAATCAACCAGATTTGTCAGACACGAAAGGTTATGTCGAAACTTCGCTGCGAATCGTCAACAAAATGGTGATTCTTTACATGATTCACAATTTTTTCTCAAATGGCAGTTTCCATAAGTTGGCCGACTGCAGACGTGAGGCTAATTGGGTAATAAGTTCCTGGTTAAGACGGTGTATCTTTTAACCTACCGTACTTCCCTTGCGCAAGTTACGACAGTTATCGCTGGAATCTACATCCTAATGAGTATACGTTACACACTTTTAATTCATCTCGATAATCAAGATCTCCGACGACGTACAAACATGAAGTGAAGATATTTCCATCCGACGGCCCAGCACATCTCTGCCTCATTCAAAATATATTGTGTGCGAAAAGAAGCATCACACTTACGAGAATACAAGATCTTCGAGAGATTACCATCAGCTTTGCGTTTCTGGTTCTGAAAGTTGAAGGCCAACCCTGCCTGCAGACGCGACAGGTATTTGTGGCACCACGAGGTGCCTTCCAGTCATGGGACAGCCTGACAGCCTACTGCAATCGGAAGAGGTCTTCTCTCTCTCTCTCTCTCTCTCTCTCTCTCTCTCTCTCTCTCTCTCTCTCTCTCTCTCTCTCTCTCTCTCTCTCAGTGGCGCAGGCACTGCGGTTCATCTTCCATGAACAACAAACTGGTACGTAAAGTGGCCCACTGGAAACTTGGCTGATCGTATGTTTTTAGTGGAAAAAAAAAAAACTCATCCATGTGATAGCGTTTCGCGCAAAAAGGCGTACATTTCACATTGTGCTTACACCGATGCAGTGTGTGAGAGTGTAGAGTACACAGCACAACAACCAACACCTTCCCTGGGAGGCCGGACACAACTTACAATATCGATGGCTCTGGACTTCGTTAACAGATGAATCGCACTGCTCATTAGAAGTGTTCACAAGGAAGTTCTAGAACCATTCGAAGCATCAGATATTTCTTAGCATCTTTGAGCTATTTTGTGTCGGTGGCTCGGGTAAGCGCATGTCCAGAGCCCTCTCGAAATCGGTAAATATGTCATGAGAATCTTCCTCACCTTCAAGCGCTCCCATAACTCCGTCGCCGAGGTCGAACACCTGCAACATGGAGGTAGGTTGGCTACTCTAAATCCCTGCTGACCTGAGACCTGAAGTCATTTATCCCCATGAAGTAATTGTAATGCCCTGCACTCAATGGAGAATCATGATAGCATGTGATCCTAGCGATATAGATCTTAATTAAGTACTGTTTGGAGAGTAATGTACTCCATCATTTATGAGGCGAGATAATTTTGCTATCTATAAACTCTTCAGTGTGGCATGCGAGTCTAAGCGGGTCTCCAGAGCATAATAAACACCTTCGAACCAAGCCACTGGCAGTGCTTTTCGAGGCTGGAATTCTATGAGTGTGGCACATAACATTCAGTGTGTGGACAAGCTAATGTGGCTTTACGAGGCCTGGCGAAACGCACGTTACATCAGATGCAGATGTGTTAAGAGAGAAACTATACGAAGGTGTTATGGACGCCCAGCTGGTTCCCTGAAATTCACATTACTTCCTGGGGGTCCGGCTCACGTCTGCCTCCCCGCCATGCTTTTGGGTCACGTCCGCGAAGAGCAGAGTAATGCTGCGGGATGGTGAGCCTTGATCTACCAGTGGCATCCCACATGACGTTTTCGCCTTGTGTTATGAAAATGAAACAGATTCTTACCAAGTAAACACACAGTCACAGCTACCTAGCACAGGCCTCTGTCATACCACACGGGTGCCTGGCTAACCACTATCACCACACGGGTGCCTGGCTAACCACTATCACCACACGGGTGCCTGGCTAACCACTATCACCACACGGGTGCCTGGCTAACCACTATCACCACACGGGTGCCTGGCTAACCACTATCACCACACGGGTGCCTGGCTAACACCATCACCACACGGGTGCCTGGCTAACACCATCACCACACGGGTGCCTGGCTAACACCATCACCACACGGGTGCCTGGCTAACCACTATCACCACACGGGTGCCTGGCTAACCACTATCACCACACGGGTGCCTGGCTAACCACTATCACCACACGGGTGCCTGGCTAACCACTATCACCACACGGGTGCCTGGCTAACCACTATCACCACACGGGTGCCTGGCTAACCAATGTCACCACACGGGTGCCTGGCTAACCACCATCACCACACGGGTGCCTGGCTAACCAAAGTGTCCAAGCCGCCCTGAAAGCGGCTGCTGCTGACGCACAACAATTCTTAGAACAACATTCATCCAGCCGGCCGTATCCGGCCACAGCTCTGTGAACTGATTTCCTGACGCGGTATGAGAGGCCTCATCTTTAGGGCAGAGACCAACAGCTGACTGGCATTGCATCCTCACCTGTAAGAGTCTGGCGAAGTACTGCCTCTTCCCACCCCCGGTGCTCAAGACTGAGGTACAGAAGGGCTACCACAGGTGACACAGGGGAACTCGCTCGCTGGTACGTCTTCCCTAAGATTCTACCGCCTTTGCTGAAGTCGATCTCTGAGAGGCAGTGTCCCGCCCATCTCCCAGCGCGGGAGGTAATGTTCAGTGTTGACAGTCATATGTGTCTCTATATGGTATTGGTCATACAGAGGACAGGCCGTTGTGAGGCAAGGGCTCATGCTAAGCCGTCATAAGACAAAGGCCAATGCCTGGCCGTCATAAGTTAAGGGCCCGTGCGTGGCCACCATCAAGCATGATTCTATGTGTTTCCTCAAGACAAAGGAATGGAAGACGCAAATACCTTAACCCCCACACCTCTCTCTCTCTCTCTCTCTCTCTCTCTCTCTCTCTCTCTCTCTCTCTCTCTCTCTCTCTCTCTCTCTCCCCGCCCTTACACCCCACATCCTCTCCCTCCCACGCCACATGTAAATACCAGGACCAGTTGTGTCGCAACAAGTCAGACACGACAACAACAACAACAAAAGAAATGACAAAGAACCGAGAGAGAGAGAGTCTCGTCACAGTTACAGTTTATGAATCAAATGACCACGCACTGGCTGGGGGCCGAATGGGCGTCAGGCGGAGAGAGATGATGGATGCTGAAGTGTGTGAACAACATCCGTCCACGGTCTGCAGGTGCTGGGAGACGCGCAGACGCGGGTCGCTCCTCCTCTTGATCACCAGGTAACCCATGGTAGCAACAACGGGTCGCCCTCCTACTGCGATCTGATACAGGGACACGACAACAGAGGACATGAACTGCGACGAGATGCAGCAGCAGCAGATGACGCACTGCTGACGAAGTTGATAACGTCAGTAACAGAGGCACCTATATACTGACAGTCTGTAGAAGTTCTGGTCTGTGTTTACTCAAATCTATTTCTCTCTGTATCTTATCATTGCAGGAGAATAATATCATGATGTGATACAGAGGAATGCTAAACAGCAACAGGCCATTGTGTCGTTCGGAGGCTATTGGAGATGGCAGTTCAGAAACACACAGGTTAATGTAGGCAGGTTAGAGGAATAAGCAGTTAATATGAAATGCCTGTAAACCTCAGAACTATGGAGGCGCAAATAACGTCACTTGTTGAACTGAAGCCAAACTTACTCTTAAATGTATTTCGGGTGTTGCATCCAAGTACTTGTTCTGGTACGTCACTTCACATGTTAGTAATCCCGTTAAAGTACTTTGCCTCAATGCAAGGAAACTATTTGCCCACGAGTTTATATACTTTGTTACAAGTCAAGTTAGGCTCATCTACCTTGAAATACAGAACAGCTAAAATCAAGAAGCATCTGATAATTCTGAATACCTGGATGAAGTCATCATCTTACGTTTGTCTTTCATAGGCGAAATAAGTTATGGTCATCCAGATGGTTGTCATCTCTCCATAGCAAACAAGAATGACCATGGGTATAAGTGGACATGTCTTTGTAACGGCCAAGACTGGAGCCTGTCCTCCTGTAACATCACACGAGCCCCAGTGTACAGTAAGTCAGGACTGATACCATCATCGTGTGATAACATCACTACAGCTTTACTCTCCTGAATCATCTCGCACTCGTGGTTCCTTCACCATCACCTTTACATAATCATAAAACTTAACACACGTACGGTGAAGGGAACACACTGTTTTTCGCTCACGAAGGCTTATCAAGCAACGCCATCGTGAAAGAAACTCAACGAAAACTAGCGATAAATAAAAAAAAAACAAAGAACATTAATCCGAAAATGAATCATGAGGGTCAAATACAGAAATTAATTCTATCCGTTGCAAACATTTGTAGTCGACAGATCCAACCGTCGGGGATAAAAACAACATCCTCACTGGGATTATAATATTTTCCTTATCTTCCTCTTCATACCTGCAGCCAGCAGCAGCAGCAACAACAGCTGCTGCTGCTGCTGCTGCTGCTGTTGGCATACGTAACACCCTGGCCGTGGGAAAGCTCTTTTGACGAAGTTTCCTGTCATTTCGTCTGGTTCTGCCTCACCGTCCGCCTTTTGGTGCCTGTTCTTTGTGCTAAGACCGGTCGGGCCTCAAGTTGGTCCAACACGGGCGCCTCTGCCTGCCCGTTCTGACTTCGTGCGGCCTGTATGCATTTCTAAGACGCAGGTAACCACGTCCTGTATTGAGGGAAGTATCAGAATATCTCCACCGTTTTCTAACAGCTCAGCAGGAGGGCTGACTACCGCTTACTTCTCCGTCATTTTACATCTTATTCACCACCCCCGGACATCCATCAAATATGTGTCGCAAACAAGAATACAAAAGTGTCCATCTGTTCTTGTTGCTTGGAGACCTATTGTGGTGGTGTTGTGGTGGACCCGAGGCAGTGTACCGCACTCCACACCACATCTGCTCACCTGAACAGTACAAATTGAAGCGATGTATTTTTTTTTCGACCAGCGATGACTTGCACCTTCACAGGTTGGTAAAATGGGCCCCGTGGGCTTTGGCAGGACTGTATGAGCGTAGAGAATGGGTTGCACCTCTCAAGGACCGAACCCTCCCAACAGAAAACGAGTAAATAGGTTAGAAAAAGAGAGAGAGAGAGAGAGAGAGAGAGAGAGAGAGAGAGAGAGAGAGAGAGAGAGAGAGAGAGAGAGAGAGACGGGTCTTGCCATCGGTGTGGCCCAAGACGACATTCAGCAGAGGAGAACCGCGCCACTGGTGATGAGGTCGTGACTGTAGTAAGTGTGGTAACACACGACCACCACTACCACACGACCAAGGACGACACGAGCACTCTGTGTGTGTGTGTGTGTGTGTGTGTGTGTGTGTGTGTGTGTGTGTGTGTGTGTGTGTGTGTGTGTGTGTGTGTGTGTGTGTGTGTGTGTGTGTGTGTGTGTGTGTGTAATTACTATTACTGTGTTACAGTATGAGAGTGTTTTACTCTCGTGTTGCCCAGTCTCTTAACCTTGTATATATGTACCATGTCTTTACTCCAGTATGTGTATTCATATATATATATATATATATATATATATATATATATATATATATATATATATATATATATATATCCCAACCTAAGGCGGATACCTTATTTATTGACCATCCGCGAGGAAAGGATGAACACGTGGGTTGGCTGTGGGCTGATTGCCGCACCTAGGGTACGAGCTAGGGCGGGCCCGTGCGTGAATCATGATATTCAGGGACGCTGTGTGTGTGTGTGTGTGTGTGTGTGTGTGTGTGTGTGAAGGACACGCGGCTGCTGTTTAATATCCTGCGGACACTGTGGCAAATTAATCTGAAGGGCGTCTGGCGATCAAGCTTGGATATGTCATGTCTAATTACTCTACCTACGGAGAGCGAGGGTGGAGGGCTTCATCAGCGAGGCACGGTTCTGTCTACGTCACCCACAGCCTTGTCGGAGCCTGCAGGAGTCGGCAGAGTAGAGACGCACGCCACGAACTCCCTCCTTCACCGCGGGATCCTGTGAAATGTGGGTGTTGTCGAAAGGATGGCTTCTTCTGCGTCTCCTGCAGTCCTGCCAGGGAGGTGTAGGGTCAGGATACTGCCTTCTTTCCTTCGCCGTAGGATCTTACTCGTTAAGGCTTGATCTAAGTAAGGACCAGTTTCCCTCCAGCCCCCACACCCCGCGGCCACCTTGACTGTGACCTCCCCATCCTCCCTTCTCCCCACGGGTCTCCACTGACGCTTTTGGTGATAGCCACGTCATGAGTCGGCCGTCCTTTAGATATCCACTTGTATTACAGATACCCACTTGTATTACAGATACCCACTTGTATTACAGATAACCACTTGTATTACAGATACCCACTTGTATTACAGATACCCACTTGTATTACAGATAACCACTTGTATTACAGATACCCACTTGTATTACAGATACCCACTTGTATTACAGATACCCACTTGTATTACAGATAACCACTTGTATTACAGATACCCACTTGTATTACAGATAACCACTTGTATTACAGATACCCACTTGTATTACAGATACCCACTTGTATTACAGATAACCACTTGTATTACAGATATCCACTTGTATTACAGATACCCACTTGTATTACAGATACCCACTTGTATTACAGATAACCACTTGTATTACAGATATCCACTTGTATTACAGATACCCACTTGTATTACAGATAACCACTTGTATTACAGATACCCACTTGTATTACAGATACCCACTTGTATTACAGATACCCACTTGTATTACAGATAACCACTTGTATTACAGATACCCACTTGTATTACAGATACCCACTTGTATTACAGATACCCACTTGTATTACAGATAACCACTTGTATTACAGATACCCACTTGTATTACAGATACCCACTTGTATTACAGATAACCACTTGTATTACAGATACCCACTTGTATTACAGATACCCACTTGTATTACAGATACCCACTTGTATTACAGATACCCACTTGTATTACAGATAACCACTTGTATTACAGATACCCACTTGTATTACAGATACCCACTTGTATTACAGATACCCACTTGTATTACAGATACCCACTTGTATTACAGATACCTACTCTATCATGTTCTTCAGCTTCACCAGCTCATGGGTTCTCACTGTTCAGCAAAGTGTGTGTGTGTGTGCGTGTGTGTGTGTCTTAGGCAGAACATCCCTCACACTCCACAACACACTATCCTCCCTACTGCTCCATCATACAGTCACACTTCACACTGTCATGCTACCACCGACTCTGTCTTGCCAGCTACGGTTCGCGATACATTCTCATATAGTGTTTTTATTTCATCAGTGGCTTTGGTAAATACAGTAAATTCCCCAAAGTTCCGTCAATTAGCTTCCAAACACACACACACACACACACACACACACACACACACACACACACACACACACACACACACCAACTGATAATGATATAGCAAAGCTCTTAACCTGTGCCTTATTTCGAGTTTATTCACCGTTCACGTTAAGGAGATAACGGTCAATCCGCGAGTGGCTGGCCTCCACACACAAACTGGGGGAAGCAGCAGCCAGATACGTGCCTTGGATCTAAGACCTGGTCGCAGAGACACACGCAGACAACTCACTGGGGCATTAACCACAGTGATACCTGTAGAACAGAGAGGGCAGCAGCATCGCGCCGAGTGACGCCACAAGAATCAGTGAGACGCAAGGGTTTTGATTCCAATATGTCTAATAGAGAGGTGGACGACGAAGACTAACCCCATATGTGTGAGCAGCACTCCATACTCGGGTGACTAAAACCTCGTACAGATATGAAATAGCGGCTCACAAGACAAATGAATTACGGTACCGATACAACACTCCAGCTCTGGGCAGCAGTGTTGATGATACTGACTGTGTGGAGTGTCTAAGGTAGAGTGGAGGACCTGGCTATGTTAATTACAAGGGTTTTACTGTAATGTTCTGTAAGTGATCAAAGGCAAGTGAGTGACTCTTACAGGGAGATATGGGGAGGCAATTACCTTTTAACTATACTGAATTCAACCAAGAAAATTAGAAAAAAAAAAAAAAAGACTTGTGCAGCATTATTTCAAACGCTGCGACCGACGACCTCGAGCGGAATCAGAATCACCTCCAGAGCTCCTATGGATGGAATCCAGGAAATCACACGTCAAGAAGAGGCTTGTAAAACTCCTTCATAACGTCCAGCATGTGGAGAGGTTATCACTACCACCTTCTGTAGATCACCAAGCGTCTCCAACACAGCACGTCAGGTCGCACACACAGGACCTAACCTAACGAGACACTAGATGGTGGATTCGACGTAAATACTCACGCACATGCAGGACACCATGCATCTTCACATCACATAAGCTCTCCTCTTACGATATGAATAAACTACACTGAACCCACAGGACACCGGACTCGATCATACACCACATCTCGTCAACAACCATTTCAAAACCGCTAGACCTTCAATGGACTTAGGGAGACCTATATGAGCCATGTTCCCCACACACTAGCTTTATCGTCCGCTTCTCCCGCCGTAAACTCTGCTCAGTTCTGAACCTGACTCATTCCTGAAGATGCTCACACACTGGAGACGTTGAAAACCACAAAAGACTTACAGATACGATACAAGCTCACCACTACAGACAGACGCTCATAAGAAAATATGGACACTGGAGAAATCAAGATACAAATGATAATGAGAATTATTTAACCCGTTTGACGAAACTTGAATGTAAGAATTATTTCCAACACTATATATATATATATATATATATATATATATATATATATATATATATATATATATATATATATATATATATATACAGGGGGAAAATGAGGGTTTTGATATCTGTGCACATTTCCAAGATGAAGTAGAGTCTACACCAAAAATTCCCGTGGTACTAACAGCCAATTACTGCACGTTGCCAAACACTGCAATAAGGCAATTACCGCAACTCATACTTAGGTCGAACGTATCGCTTCAATATGCAAATGCACGTCAAGCCGCATCTCTGTCAGCGTTTATGGCCCACAGGGAGACTGAGGCGAAAATCGCTTCGTTGTGCTCACTTGCCAACCTCAGTCACTCGTGCTGACTGGGGGACAAAAAATGAGGAAAAAATAATAATCAGAAATTTCCATTCATTCTGCTTCCTATTCATTCGTTTATTTTCCAGTTCGTCTTAGTTCGTTGTTCGTATTCTTCTCAACGTGTTCAGCACGAGGATACGACCATGTTCGATTATGATGGCACGACCCTCATATATAACGGTACGACCTTTGGGTCTATTAAATAGTGCGACCACTAAATGGGACGTTACGAGCCTTGAAGTATGATGGTACGACCCTTGAGTATGATGGTCCGACCCTTGGGTATGATGGTACGACCCTTGAGTATGACGGTACGACCCTTGAGTATGATGGCATGATCCTTGAAGTATGACGGTACTACCCTTGAAGTACGATGGTACGACCCTTGAGCATGATGGTACGACACTTGAGTATGATGGTACGACCTTTCGGTGGCATAATACGACGACCAGAGACTACGGCACTGCGACCCCTGGGTACGACAGCACGACCCTTGACCACGACGGTGCTGCCCTTAGGTCAGGTCAAAAGCTCAGGCCACCACCACCACCACCACCACTTACAGTACTCCAGGAAGCAGGAGGGTAAAATGCGTGACTAGAAAAAGAACCAGTCCAGAAGACAGGAAATAAAACTGACAGTGATGGAGATAGGAGAGAGATAAGGGTGAGGGAAGGAACACACTCGCGTCCTGCTCAACTGGCCTGGCGTGTACCATCTGCCTGTGAAATACCCACACAAGACAACACGAAGGTTTGCTGGGATATCATAAACCTTGAGGGGCCTTAATATGGGTCCACACCTGCGGCAGGTGGAGACCCTCCCACCTGCTCTCTCCTCTCTCTCTCTCTCTCTCTCTCTCTCTCTCTCTCTCTCTCTCTCTCTCTCTCTCTCTCTCTCTCTCTCGCTGAGGTCTATCATCTCTGGCTTTCAGGGGAAGAGAAACGAGTTTCGAGTTTTAGAAACTTTCATGATTATTGCCAGTTTATTATTCTCATCTCTCTCTCTCTCTCTCTCTCTCTCTCTCTCTCTCTCTCTCTCTCTCTCTCTCTCTCTCTCTCTCTCTCTCTTCTGTGACGTTTGTCTACAACATGTGGGGTGACCCCGCTCTCACCAGGCCACTTGGGGGAGAGAGAGAGAGAGAGAGAGAGAGAGAGAGAGAGAGAGAGAGAGAGAGAGAGAGAGAGAGAGAATTTGAAGTCTATTCAGTCTTTAAGTTTCCAGTATTTTCACTACATTTCTCTCATATCCCACAGCGGCCCAGGCCAGAGTCATGATCATTACGATAACAGACGATATGCAGGAAATATCAACATAATAGGATTACATTACCAGTTTACCGCACCAGAGTGGATGCCTGCATGCCGTACACACGCCCCCCCGTCACAGCATTTTCATTTGCATCGTGCACTACAACAGCAGACCAAACCTGTTTATAAGCGGACGTTTTATGATCAATAGCGCAACAAAAAAAAAAGAAATCTAATTTTTAGATAAATCATATTTAGTTACGTCTGAGGCTAATTCTACTGGATTATCTTGATTAATGTAATAAGCCCAAGATTTACAAGAATCACAGATATCCAGCATGAAGCTGTGAGCGGTGCGAGAACCAAGCAGGAGTGTCCTGGACACAGCAGTGGGTCGGTGTGTGTTCTCTACAAACTGTTCACTGGAGAAATTCTGAAGCGCATCAGGACAGACAGGTTCCTGCAAAGTGTACCACCAGACCTGCCAGGATGTGTTAGGTATGCAGGCTTATAGGCCGCGGCCTCCGCCAGGCTGACTGAGCAATGGAGGAGAAAAAAAGAAAAAAGCTGTGTTTCCAAACACGGCAGGGGGGTTAGACGACCTCCGAAACCATCGTCAGGTATACATGAGGCAACAGCAGGAAGGTCTTGACCGAGCTGTGTAACTCAGTCTTCTCTCTCTCTCTCTCCCCCCCAACACCTTCAGGACTTAGGGTTCAAATGGTCACATTCACGTCCCCTGTGTGACTGGTGGGACAGAGAGAGAGACGCTGGTTATACGGACGGCTGGAAGGTTGGAACGTCAGCAAGGCTGTCCGCCAGCTGCTGCTGCTGCTGCTGCTATTCTGGTTCTTCGTCGTACAGGAGACGACTGGCAACGCTTGTTGGTACGTACCACGGCAGGACTGTCAGTAGGGAAGAGCAGGACAAGTCGGTGCCTTCACAATGGAAGGATCCCTCTACAGTCCAGGTCGTCAAGTGCTTCCCATGGTCATATAGCAGACTTGACCTGGTCCTGTGTGGAGGGCAGGCCATACCGGCTTCACTCACCCATTCTGTACGACAGTTGGTTACAATGGCCTGGCCTTTGACCTGAAGGGTCTGGTCGAAGGCCAGGTCATCATAACCAAGTGCCACTCCGTCGTGCTTGAGGATCGTACCATGGTGTTCATGGAGGGTATAATCGTGGTGAGGGTTCAGGTCGTTATGCTCAAGGGTCGTACCACTGTAGTCAAGGGTCGTACCACTGTAATCAAGGGTTGTACCACCTGCTCAAGGGTCGTACCACCATGCTCTACGGTCGTGGCCACTGCTCAAGGGCCGTACCCCATGCTCAAGGGTCGTACCACTGTGCTTAAGGGTCGTACCGCCGTATTCAAGGGTCCTACCACCGTACTCAAGGGTCCTACCACCGTGCTCAGGGATGGTACCGTCCTGGTGAAGGGGTTGAGACCCAGGGGCGGGCAGGTGGTCCCCAGGCTGCAGCCTCCCGCCATAACTCACCACGGGACCCGGGACCCAATCTAACGGTGCAATTAACTTCTTGCTCGGCGCCGTCTGCGTACGAACACCGGCCCACGCACAAGTATATACGAATGTACGTATATGATGAATGTGTGTGATAAGATCTGGCTGGAGATGAAGATATTCCTGCAGTGTGACAGGATTTTATAGTATGTCATCTGGCCAGTCTTGTGTCGAGCGTGGATTCGAGTCTAAAAAGTCTTAGAACTAAATAGTGTGTTTGCATATGATCGAATGACTTTATTAGATTTTATATTTAGTTAGTAATTAAAGAATACGACGCCATGTTCCCCTTGAGAATAGAGACAGTCTCTGCTGTGAAATCCGTACGAACCGGACATAATATCCAACACAATGTCGTCACTTTTTGCAAGAACTATTCCCTACAGTGTCCTGGTGATGGAAGTTCCAGTATATGATACATTCAGTGTTGGGGATCAAGTATTGCGGGTTCTGATTGTCTTCTGATACTGATGGAAGTCTTTCCTTGAGGTTTATTAATTTTACTGACGCAGTTCTGAGGTCTTCAAGTAGACTGTGTCGACGTTCTTGATATATCAGCTAAGATCCATCATGATTCGAGATGGGGCACATGTCCTCGGCAGTTGTTGCTGAGGAAACCCTCTTCGTATCTACTGTAGGACCGACGCTGATCTCTATCAGTCTAGCCAGCCAGCCGACGGTACTCCTGCACACTGTCACACATCACCTGGGATCTCGGCTGACAACAGCGTATCTCACGACGGTACAGCTGCAGCTGCTCTTGATGCCCGTCACATATTCCTGCCTGCGTCAAGAGCACGAGACTCAGGTGGTGGACCTCTCTCTGTGTTGATTTGCGACCTATTAGGTCTCCAGGCTTATCAACTGGCTGTCACCGTCAATTGATATCTACTAATCGAACAGTCTTGAACACTCGCTTCATCAAGTGTTCAAAATGATTTTACGACCATCCACACTCTCACTGCCACAGTGCTGTCCTCGACCTCTAACACTAAGTAGGAGAGTGAGTCTTGAAGACTAACGTGAGGTTTTCATCTGCCCACAACCTGGCTGGTCGGGTGAGCTGGGCCGACACAGGCCCCGTGAGTAGCTTCGGGTCTCCAACAGGCGGTCCGTCATGTTGCTTACACCTCTAGAGAATCAGCCGAACCCTCTCCCGCTTTCTGATTTTAGTTGCAATACCTTACAGAGTCCAGAGTCTACCATGCCTGTCGTGGCCGTTAAAACAGAGAACCATGGCTTTCCAGGATATTTCAAGTACCAATTACGATATATGTGTCTCATCTGCGCTCTGGAAAGTACAGTCTCGGTAGCTTCACTGCCTCCCAGGAGTTTCAAATGTCAGACAGCACCAGTCAGGCTGTTAATCAACGATGGATCTCGCCTCGCTGTGGCCATACTGTTGAGCAGCGAGAAGACTGTGAGACTCAATACGTTGACGAACGTGGGAGTGGAGACGAGACTGAAAGACACTGTAAATAACAAGATGTCATAGCAGCATTACGATAGTTAGACAGGCCAGATCGGTCATCCTTCTTTTGGAACTGAATGTCACCAAGAAGAAGTTTTGATTCTTTTGCAGAGGCAGAACACACGAGTACGCCCGGGTGCAAGTTGAGAATGAACACTTTCACAACAGGAGGAGAGACACGCGCCATCTGATCCATACTCCTCGCTCGTGTCCAGAAAGAGAGGTGCTGTATAGACTGTACGGAATTTTTTTTATTCTTATGAAGGGGCAGAGGATTAATAATAGGTGCGACAGGAGGTAATGGGATGTTAGCCATCCACGGTGGAGTGAGAGAAGAGAGAACCAAAAAAGCGTTGCTTTGAGGAGGCAACTTTACCATCGTATAAGCGGAAAAGCGCAAGAAAGATCGTACGAGAGAGGTTGTTAGAGATGATTTTGGCTCACGACAGGCGAGCCCCAAACCACTGGAAGGAGAGGAGAGGTTGTCGCACTCCCTTCACGCTTGGCCTCACTGATAACATATTTGCAATGGGTTCAGCCGGAAAGCTGAATGCCAGACGGAGGAAGAACAGTTTTGCCTGGTCCGATGCGCCGGGTCTCTTGCCTGAACAGCCTCAAAGCATGAATGGCCGAGCCATGGACTGGAAGATGGAGTCTTACTGGGAGAGGAGGGGATGTATGCTTCCATCCTGCTCCAGCCTCACTCATCAGAGGTAGAGACACCACCAGAGAAGGGATGGCAGGGCTGACAGTGAGGGGGATCATGAGTCAGAGGTGACAGTGAGGGGGAGGGGGATCATGAGTCAGGGGTGACAGAGAGGGGGGATCATGAGTCAGGGGTGACAGTGTGGGAGGGGATCATGAGTCAGGGGTGACAGAGAGGGGGGATCATGAGTCAGGGGTGACAGTGTGGGGGATCATGAGTCAGGGGTGAGCGTGTAGGGGATCATGAGTCAGGGGTGACAATGTGGGGGACCATGAGTCAGGGGTGAGCGTGTGGGGGACCATGGTTCAGGGGTGACAGTGAGGGGGATCATGAGCCAAGGTTGACAGTGTTGGGAGTGTGGGAGGTCATGAGTCAGGCTTGACAATGTCATTATAGCTCCTTACAAGTACAGGCACCCTACAGGTACAGGCATCCTACAGGTACAGGCACCCTACAGGTACAGGCATCCTACAGATACAGGCACCCTACAGGTACAGTTGCCCTTCAGAGAGGGGAAGGTGTCCAGTCCGATATTCTTAACAACAAAGAAATCAGACTCTATAGTAACCAGAACAAAAGGAAATTAATCTCTGTTGGAGGCGGAGGCGTGAGGGTAGAGTTAACATGTGGAGACGGGAGGGTAAAGTTAACATGTGGAGGCGTGACGGCAGAGTTAACATGTGGAGGCATGACGACAGAGTTAACATGTGGAGGCGTGAGGGAAGAGTTAACATGTGGAGGCGTGAGGGAAGAATTAACATGTGGAGGCATGACGACAGAGTTAACATGTGGAGGCGTGAGGGAAGAGTTAACATGTGGAGGCGTGAGGGTAGAGTTAACATGTGGAGACGTGAGGGTAAAGTTAACATGTGGAGGCGTGAGGGAAGAGTTAACATGTGGAGGCGTGAGGGAAGAGTTAACATGTGGAGGCGTGAGGGAAGAGTTAACATGTGAAGGCGTGAGGGAAGAGTTAACATGTGGAGGCTTGAGGGTAGAGTTAACATCTGGAGGCGTGAGGGTTGAGTTAACAAGTGGAGGCGTGAGGGTAGAGTTAACATGTGGAGGCGTGAGGGTAGAGTTAACATGTGGAGACGTGAGGGAAGAGTTAACATGTGAAGGCGTGAGTGTAGAGTTAACATGTGCAGGCGTGAGGGAAGAATTAACATGTGGAGATGTGAGGGTATAGTTAGCATGTGGAGGCGTGAGGGAAGAGTGAACATGTGGAGGCGTGAGGGTAGAGTTAACATGTGGAGACGTGAGGGTAAAGTTAACATGTGGAGGCGTGAGGGAAGAGTTAACATGTGAAGGCGTGAGGGAAGAGTTAACATGTGGAGGCGTGAGGGTGGAGTTAACAAGTGGAGGCGTGAGAGAAGAATTAACATGTGGAAGCGTGAGGGGGTAAAGGGAGATATCTAACAATTTGTCTCTTGGTATTTACATCAACATGATATTCCAGGTCTCCAATGTTTACTTACAAAACTCTCGTCTCCAACTGCTCAAACTGCGACTCAGATGTAAACACTAAGGCCACATCCCCGCTTATCCAAAGGTCTTTATTGGGACCAGGAACAGTCTGGCAGACCACGCGAGCCACAAGGGGTAGGAGGCGCACGCAGTCTGGCCAGCCAGGGTACAGAAAAACGCAGCCAAGTTCTGCCTAAGGTCGAGGTAAAGACTTCGTATAAGGAGATGCGGATGACTCACATGTTCAACGGTACAGCGTGTGTGCCCTCGCTGGCAATATGCTATCATTATCCCACATATTATCTTCTTCCCTCCATTTCCACTCCTCTGGGTGGATCGAAATGGAGCCTTCTTCTCCTCCTCCTCCTCCTCTTCCTCCTCCTGCTGCTTCCCCTCCACCAGCCTCACGGGTGGATCACACGTGTCCACATCTCGTGTGGAGCCGAACGTTCGTAGATGTGGGTCAGATGGAGTACGCCTCTGGGTTGGGTAGGGCCGTTCATTGGCTGGCGATGTGGCGAGGCAGCAGCCTGCAGTCTCCTGTCTCAGTGGTGCTCTTTAGTGTGATCCCTGAGGCCCCCCCCCCCCCCCCCCTCAGCATCATGATACGACCTTGAGCACGACGGTACGAGCCTTGGGTAACACGACCTGGCCTCTGACCTGACTCTTACGGGTCAGATTTGAGTCCACGCCATCGTGTAGGTTCGTGCATAGGTTCGTAATAGAGAGAGAGAGAGAGAGAGAGAGAGAGAGAGAGAGAGAGAGAGAGAGAGAGAGAGAGAGAATGGAGAAAGAAAGGGAGAGAAAGAGTGAGAGAGAGAGAAACAGAGAAGCACATAAACAGACCAAGGTAAAGAACCAAAACCTGCGGGGCCTCTAGGTGACGGCAGAGCTGCTGGGGAACAAAACAAAATGCTGATGTGATCTGTACGTCATATAAACAGACGCGGCAGAAACCTTCGATAAATGTGACAACGGTCCATTCTGTATACACTGCGACTGGCTCAACTGGGGGAAACATGGAAGGGTAGATGTACAATTCATAACAAACAGATGACAACACACTGCTGTACATCAGGTAATTTCCAGTGACTTCAAGGTAATCCACACTCCTGTTTCTCATAATCATATCTGACACAGCAAATATGAGCCACAGTTTCATATCCTTGGCTGATAATACCACTATAAACACAGAAAACTCATCAGCAACAGACACTAAGAAACTACAAACATCTTTATGTATTTCAAATACTCCGTTATGGGGTATATGAAAAAATACTTGAAATATTACAGACTACTAGACAGGAATGAACACCATCATACCTCGGAAGATCGACGTACAAGGCCTCGGAGTAACCTCACCTTCTTCAGCCAACACAACAGCACAACACTAGGGTGAATTTACGAACCTTCGAGACAAAAGAGGTAAAACTTATGATGGTGTTCTTCAAGGCGGTGATACTCTCACAGATGCAGCGCTGCTGTACGTGAACATGATCTCCCACAATAAGAAATACTGCGGAAACATGGACTACAAGCAGCAGAAACATGGACTACAAGGGAACCAATGAAATCACGTAGATCATGTCTGTGGTCTTCCGCAGGACATGATTGCCCGACTTGTACTTACCAACAGTTTCCTACTGGAACAGCAGGCATGGAAGACCTTGTATGAT